>NC_054554.1:29115932-29308253 GCF_017654505.1 Polyodon spathula | reverse complement strand
TGGAAAAAGAGGAAGCCATCATTAACCACAACTCACTCAGACAGGCTATCCCAGCTTACTCCAGTGATGGAAATAATGCTTCCAATGCACAGCAAGCAGGTTTTACTTTGAGTTCAATTACACACACCAAGCTTGTTACCTATACTGTGGCTAATCAAGCACATACCAAAACCTGGAATGGGTGGAACTGCTATGCAATAGAAGTCTTATTTCCATCCCTGTTGCTCTGCTAGCTGAGGCAAAAGACTTTATGGACAAAGCAGCTTATGGAATCCAGTGGGGACGGAGTCTAGGGTGACGGCATTAACGTCATCCCGTCTCATTTGTGGTGTTTAAAAGTGATTAGGCACAAATAAGACTGCCTAATGGATAGCTGTCCATCCTTCTGGTCCAAACAAGCCATGCTTAGAGTGAAATTCTTTTACAGTACTGTGTTCAGCAGTGCCTTTCAGCATTATAGACCTATAATATTTTGAACCTCACGTAAACGACAGCGTTTGCTGGTCTGCCCTCAGTTCTGACAGCAAAAACCCTGCTCTGCTAGTAAACTACACGGGACCTCGGCAGATATTTTTAGGATGCAGGAAGAAGTGGAACCATTTTTACACGTTGCCTGGCATAAAACTACTTTGTAATATAAACAATATTTTAAGATAGGGATGAAAAAGGGAATTGTTGTCTTTCACATCTGCGTTTCAGAGACGCACTGCTGTTCCTGTTTTGCCTTTTATCAAACTAGTCCTAGGTAGTTTTTCTCTTGATTGGTTGTTACTCTGACTGGTTATGGATTTAAACAACTTTTTATTTTTACTGTGCTTTGAACCCCAATTGGTACAAATCAACAGGAATAAGATAAAAAACAACAATTTAACCTATTTAATTACGAAACTGATGTAATCAATTTAATATGCATAACAGTTCTTAACCCATTACTTGCAATGTTACAAAGTAATCCACAGCTGTAAATGTATTACTGTGGTTTTCTTTTACCTTTTCATAACGTCGAGGAATTGATGCATCGGCTTTTTTGGAGAACGGGATATCGATAGTGAAAAATTAGGCATCGCCCCAGACTTACTGTTATCAAGTGATACCATCACTGCACTCAGAACAGCCTTGCACTCCCAATCAATGAGAATGGTTTCTCTCAGAGAAGTGATACATACCTCACTGAACTGTGTGTCTGAGTGAGCTATTCAGAGTACAAGAGACTGCATGTGTTAACCCTTTACCTCCCTACCACATTTATAGCACATGCATAAATGCATTCTTGACTCTTTAAATAAAGAGGTAACCCTACCTCTCTATTACTCTGTGAACTAGATGTCATACAACATCACAAAACCAGTGGCAATATTGTATTCAATTTCCAGAATGCAGAAGTCTCAAAGGACTAGACAGAATGCAGCCACAAGATACTCTGTCTTCTTACTCATCACTGACCTCTAGTGTTACAATCTACACACTACATGTGCAGTTTTAAGGACACACTACATTGCCCAATGATTCAGCATCCTGCGAAACCCATATAGGTTCTCTCAGGACAGAAAATGGTGGGGTCCACAGAGGTGTGGAGTACCTGGTGCGTCCTTCAAGCCAGTTATACTGGAAAGAAGCAAAGAGACACACAAAACACAACAAGCCTGCAACAAATCAAGGCCTGCTTGAAAACCCTGTATTATCCCTGCATTATCCCTGTATTATCTCCTGCTATAAAAATATCTTGCAAGTTTTTAGGAGCCAAGCATCATGCCCCGGGTGTTTAACATCACATATCACTCCGATTAGAAGAAGCCAAGTTTTTGCAAACACCAGTCATATTTCCCAAGCTTAGCTAAAAGGATGAAAAAGCACGAGGCAGTGAAGCAGGAACCGAATGGAAAGCAGAAGCTGTTCCCACAGAGTGCGGGCACTGGGCCAGGCAGCATCAAAGCTTAGTTTACAAACTGACCCAGAGACAAACTGTAAATCACTCACCCAATTAGAAGGGTGTGGCTAGTTCAGGTACACCACTACAACCCCTGCACTGATTTAGCGAAATGGCAGCAGACACACACGTCCTGTGGCTGTCTTTTTTGCACTGCGGATCTGAATGGCTCCACAGCAGACCTGCAGGCGCCCTGCTGGCCACAGGAGGCGCTGGTGAGCAGTGAATCCGAGGCAAATGACATAGCCTGGATACAAACCAGCAATCTCCACGCTATTGGGCGCATCCGGCACTCCACACGGAGCGCCTTTACTGGATGCGTCACTCGGGAGCCCCATATTCAGTTTTTAATTAATGAAACTTCACCCCCTCCATCCTCTCCGTGACCATTAGCTACAGTACGTGGGAGTTGGCTCATAGCGTCAAGAATGAGGAAGTGTGGTTCAACATGATGATCAAAGCTGGCCTTGATTATTGGGGGTTGTATTCCTCACGGCACTGGTGCTGTCGAGTTTCCCAAGCCTCATAGCAGTAAAAAAAGGAAAAGACGTGGAAAGACAGGGCAGTATTTTATTCCTGCTGAAGGGAACAGTGCAAAGTGAAGCTTGGGATTCTCTCAGTACACCAGCAGATTGGGCTCCATTTGAGACTTTACATAAACCCAGAAGGATTCACGGTCCCAAGGCTGGCTAATGTTTTCAATATGCTCCAAAGCACATAATTGTCAGATAGTAACTCTTAAGCACAATACCAAGGCAAAGAGAAATGCAAGCACACATCTCTCAATGCTTTCTGCTCCCACAGTTTACTGTAACTATAGTAAGCGCTTAGGCTTTGTGCTTTCACAGTTATTCCTAGAAACAATGTGTTTTTTTAAACTTTCTTTCCAGAGGCGCATAACACTTTTTCATGTTACGCAATTAAACCGCCAAACTAAGGGTAACCAAGGTAACGCAAACTGGGGTCACTGGTTTCAAGACACAGAGTCTATGCCTGAGCTCTCAAGCCATGCCCTGACTGATGAAATGTGATGGTAAATGGTAAATGTGGAATGCATTAGTCCACTTGGAAGACCACTGCCCTGGCTGAGAGAGGGCCTGATTGCACCAACACTGATTACACTGTGCTTCGGAAATGAGCCGTTTAGACAGCAACTCAATGCAGTCCCTGTGCCAGAAACGTCCCAGGCAAAAAGGAGAGAAGAGGCTAACTAGTCCCCTGATGCATGTGAATGCACCCGATTCATACTGACACACAGATGCAATCTGTACTAAAGGCTGTCTTAAAGAAACTGGGAGCTATAGGAAATGCAGAAGCCTTAACGTACCGTGAATAACAAGAATGCTGGCATGCAGGATCCACTACTGTGCAGACTCCTCCGAGGGGTGTAATAAAGGCAATGGGGAAGGGTTTATTGCTGTGTGTGTTCATGAATATAATTCCTGGAGAGCCACCTAGTGGATGCAAACAGTTTCATAAATACAGGGCATTTATTGAAAAATGGGACAGCTGTTTAAAAATGAAAGTGAGGTTATTATTACTGTACATGGAAATTATCTACTATGTTTTAATCTAGTACTAAGAAATATTTATCAATCCGTATTCTGTAACAATGTATAAAGTACAACAGAAGCAGGACCTGCCAATCAGTTTTCTGTAGGATGGTTTCGCGTTTAGTTTTACACTACATTTAAATTATTCATGGGTGCATCTTCACTGCATAGTTCAGCTTTCTGTTTACTCAGACTCGTCACAAGACGGGCACTGTTGGCCTACCTGTTGGTTTACACCATCAAATGTATTTTTTAGCTGCAGGCAGACTTGCTTCCTCCCTGAGTTTTCTGTGAATTTTTACTGACTGACTTCCCAATAGATCTGTATTCCTTCAGCAGCTTCAAATCACAAAACAGCTTGCTTTTGTAGAATCAAAAGGTTTATTTTCTGAAGAGTACAGTGAATAGCAGAATAGTGTGTGAATGCGACCACAGCAAACAACAATTACAAATGAGTTATTGGATGGGTTTTCTCAGTAAAGGTGTGTAAGAATAGAGAATTTACAAGACGATGCGCTGAACTCACAAACCTGCACTTTAGCGCCAAAGAATGTACAGTATTTTTAAGCACCATTCTATTACATGGGAGCTCTCCAGATATTAACCCTACTACACCCTTAGAGCTTGAGAGTTTTGCAAAATTGTATAAAAATAAATACATAACCTTCCATTTTAGTTATTCACAGATTCGGTAGAGGTTTGACAAGCAACACTCTTACCCAGTATCACAGAACAGATCACACACTACAAACACCACACAATTAAAAAAAAAAAAGTTTGCCCCCCCCCCCCCCCAAATTTTTTTTCAAAAAGTAAATATTTTGCAGATTTTTTTTTTTTTGCCTGGGCGTAAACACACAAACAAGCCTCTTAAAAAAAAAAAAAAAAACCGTATAAAATAACCTCAAAAAGACTTCACTCTTCCCCATCCTCCGCGTCCTCAAACTGTCCCGGGACGGTAGGGGTGGCGGTGAGAACCCATCTCACCGGCGGAGCGTGGTGGGAAGCCGGGCTGTACAGCGTCTCCTCCTGCCACGGCAAACCATCCAGGGGACTCCTTTCTAAAATAATGACATCCTGTGCGCCTACAGCAGCGCAAACATCAAGGTTTATATGTGGTATAAAATGAGATGCACCTAAAACAGTCAATCACAACTCAAAAGATTAAAATGTTGTCAAGTAACAAACGTTTTGTCCACAGTTCTCTACTTCGCGTTTTACCTTAAAATTACACGGGTTCAAAAAAAAGGTGTATTTATACACGCTTTCAATGTATATACATAATGGGTACAGCCTTTCAGGAATATAGGTATCGATCCGATCAATCTATTTGCCGCGTTTATGTTTTTAACGGCCTACCCAGATTAACAGTGCTAGCCTCGGTCTACCTAATCTAGAGTAATGGTAGTCCACCACCCGATCAGGGTCTGGGAAACCAGCCATAAATGTAAAAAAAAAAGGTTTCATCACCATAGGGATGCGAGTCGTTGAGCTCTTCCTCCCAGTCTTCTTCCTCCAAAGGAGGGGTCAAATATTGCGTTGCCACCGGCCCGTCCAAATCGAGGTCCTGGTCTTCATCATTCATAGTCGTGGCTCTGGTAGTCTCTCCTGGGATCGACCATCACGGGCTGGAGAAGCAACTGATTATCACGGGCGATGACATCTATCTGCGGCCACATGCTTGCACCCTGCTGACCAGCACTCATTTCTTAAATACAATTTCACCACAGATATATTTACAGAGCTAACACCTAGCAGGCCTGCTCTGGTCTTTTTAAAATTAACTTTAAAAATAAAATTCCGCCTTAACTTTACTTGTAAACAAACGCCTTGGAACCGATAATATATCTTGATATAGTTAAGCAATTTGGCTCAAGTGATGTAAAAATTAAGAATAAATATATAATTTGTGTGGGATAGCTGTTACACGCGTTATTCCTCTCCGACTGAGGCCTTCTGATGACTTCACTGTGCAAAACGGCAGTTTAAGTCTGTACTTCATATTGTATTAATGTGCGGTCTTGAAAGCCCCTGGGCACAATATTACCAGCCTTACTTGAAAGCCCCTGGGCACAATATTACCAGCCTTACTTGAAAGCCCCTGGGCACAATATTACCAGCCTTACTTGAAAGCCCCTGGGCACAATATTACCAGCCTTACTTGAAAGCCCCTGGGCACAATATTACCAGCCTTACTTGAAAGCCCCTGGGCACAATATTACCAGCCTTACTTGAAAGCCCCTGGACATAATATTACCAGCCTTACTTGAAAGCCCCTGGGCACAATATTACCAGCCTTACTTGAAAGCCCCTGGGCACAATATTACCAGCCTTACTTGAGTTCGTCTCCTTCACGCACCTGCTAATCAATTTACAAAGGCGCTTCCGCCCTCACCTTCCGACCTTTTCCAACCAGGCAACATTCAAAGGCAGGTATTAATCCAGTACTAGGTGTGGGTGCACGGTACATCATTTGCAAAACCCAACACAGTACTGGTTAATCTATTATTAATGAAGTAGAACAGCATGCAAATTCAGTAGGTTATTTGTTGACATAGCAGAAGCATTCAAATATCGTTAAGTATAGTTCGTTATTAGTACTGTATAATTGACGCAGTACAACACTGGACAACGCAGGTGTGTTATTGTAGAAAGTACTGTTCTGAAAACCATTTAAAATTTGTATCTATATATATATATATATATGGTGTATGATCCAGCTGTGTTTTTAATGATGTATGTTTCATACAGCAATTGTTCAACTTCTTTTGCAAAACACAGTCGTTGTTCTTTATGAATCCTGCGATTACATGTTTGCACCAGCAGGGGGAGCATTCCTGCTCAGCAATAAATATTTGCACCGTTGCATTTTAGCAATAGAGAATACAGATTTAAGCATCGGCTATTTTTAAGGGTATTCATTTTGATAGGGTAAAAGCTGGATAAAACGAACCGTGCCACTCCCTTTGTAATATTTAGTTTGAGCCAATTTTGCGTGGTACTGTACAAATGTTTTTGCCTTAATTTGTTTTAATATATGTGATTTTTGCCACAGATCACAACACGGGTCTTCCATATCTATTCCTTTAATCATGCGGAAAAGCAATTCATTGTATTTACAGCACATGGTAATACAGCATCACTAGGTGTAGCGTTCAGAGCCCGTGTTCATACAAACCTCACAGAAGTAGAAAGAATACATTAAATGTGACAGGGTGGTTCAGCACAACAGTAAATCAATGCTTCTGCATGGCGCCGGGGATAAGGTTACAAGCAAGCGTGATGGAAACATATATAAAGAGGCAATATTGCTTTTATAGGTGCTCGTCTAGAGTTCAAATCAGATTGCATGAGCTGCACGCTTTTGCTAAAGCTTTGAGTATTCTTCAGCGGGAGAAAAATGAAACAATATAGAAATGCATTCTTTAAATGAGAAATAATAATTCCAAGGCAAAATGATCAAGAACTGGACGTTACCTTCAAACGTTAAATGTGTGTGTGTGAGGTTGTCTGACATAATGTATGCGTTTAATGAGAAAAGTAAAGAGTGGGTATTGTATTTGGATAGGCTAGCCTATGTGTATACCTTTGTAATGTGTGCAGACAGATCCTGTCTTTCATTCATTTGTTGCAAACCATGGTCCGCATTTCCTCAAGGAGCTCCAGAGGACAGTTTAACCCTATCCTTCCTTCCTTCACTTGTGTATTCCACAGCTGTTTTACTATCGACTCAACACAGAGGATGGGGGAGCTGTCTTAGTCTGGAAATGTGAACGCAAGCACATCACGGAGGTGATAAGTGTGGCAAATGAATAGCACTAGAACCAAATTGTTAAGATATGATCGATGTTATCGGTAGGGTGGCACCAGTGGTACTGGCAGCATTTTCATGGTTAAACACACCTTTGATATGAACAGAAAGCTGTAGCAGCACGATCTCACTGGCCTGCCTCTATCAGGACCACTGGGTTTATGTGTTCCAAACCCATTGTGCTGTCATTGGCTGACACTGCTGTGCTGTTTGCTTAGGGTACTGTTACATTTTATTCATAGCAATAAATTGGGATTATATCGTTATCCCACTGGCTTTTACTTTAAGGGTTTACAGCAAGTAGTTGATTAATTTACAGCAGCTGATTACCTGATCTATTTAACAGTGGGTATGACTTCACTGCATTTAAAACAGGTACGATCTAACAAGATTACCAGCCTGATAGATGGAGAGACCTGCCTCTCTGTCGCCTTGGTGTTTCTGGGTTAGTGATTGTGCTTTTCACTGCCTTTGTATGGGATTTGAGAAAAGCAATATTGCCCCATACAAATTAGAATGGGTTGCTAAAAGCAATAGAAACGTCCCTTTATCAGCCCCCAGAACAATTGGAGGTCGGCAGAATCAGTGAACAATGCAAAATAAATATTCTTAAACCACAAAACAGAAAAGGTGCAAAGGTCCCACTCTGTTCCCACAGTAAATGACCCAGCGCATTAGACAAGTTAAATACACTTCTTTTGTCAACCACATAATTCTTTTCTTAGGTTTTTTTTTCTTCTATTTTTTACAAAACTCAATAAGTTGCTTCTTGATCAAAATAAAAATGAGTGCTGGAGATTTTTCCCAGCACACCACCCTCTATGTATGACATCATTCCATTCCCCCCAAAACTGTAAAAAAAGAGTTTTTCACGTTGATATGTGGCACACAGATACAAATAAGAACTTGTTTTATATACATATATATATACAATTTACAATTTCTGAGTAAATGTTCATAGATTAGAACATACAAGTATCAAAGCCTTCTATAGAAGCTCTTCGACCGGTTTATTTGTTTTAAAATAATAATAATAATAATAATAATAATAATAATAATAATAATACAAGGTACAATCATGACACTTCTTGAGTAAAGGCACAAATACCAGAAAATAACAACATGCAAAAACACAATGCTGGATTGTGCAACAAAGCAAAACTAAATTCTGTCACAATATAGTTTACAGCATTTACATTTTCTCTACACACAACTCTTTTAAATAATGCATGTGCAACATTGACTGCTTCTGTAGCATCTCAGTACATTTTTTTTTAAACTTTCTATAAGAAATGAAACAATCACAATTAAGAATGAAATGATACATTTATGGCATTTACATTTAAGTATATGTTTGTTGTGCAAAGTTCACACCAGCTGAGGACCAAAATGTACCTGCTTCTTTATTTTCTCTTTATCGCGATTCCTCGCTCTAGTCCTGTCCTCGAAGGCCTGTGTGCAGTAGCTTGTCCTACAGTGATTGATGAGCATGTCTTTTTGTATTATATGTATTGTTTGCTTACTCGGAGGATAGAGGCAAGGTCTACGTTTTAGCTTTCAGAGCAGAAGACTAAATTCTGGTGACTTACACAATTACTCAAAGTTCCTAAAGTGGAGCGTGCTTCTCCATTGCTGTTCCCTGCTCCCTTGTTAATGTTGTTAACGGACTGTCCAGTGCATCCAGGCAGCACATTGCTGATGTACCATGGAATAGTGCCTGTGCTAGTGATGGATATTACTGGAGGGGGCTCCTGATATGACAGATCACTCTGATAATATGATAATCTGATCATGATAATATCCTGCACCAGCATTTCAGCACACTGTGGCTCACTGCTGCTACTGGCACATTAGTTATAACTAAGTAAACCACAATCATGTTGCATGAAATCTGCTGCAGGTTTCAAATCAGAATGATTTTCCTGATATCTGATCCAGATTGAAACCCAAGGATTCTGAAATTGTAGGACTTAGGACTTGAACCATTAAATAATGAAACCTCCACTCACCAGTATTAGAATAGCTGTCATTCACCACAGCACCACAGGACACTGGTACAACCACACATTGGCTTACTGGCCTGAGTGTACAGGATACAATCCCTTACACAAGTTTTGATCAAGGGAGGAGAGTGAAATCTTTCTTTCTCTCTTTCTTTCTCATTTCATGCCATGCCCACACTTAGAACCCAGCTGTACAATGTGTACCGCTACTTCATTCCCATCTGTCTTTCAAGGGCATAGATGAATAAGATCTGTATGAAAAAATACAGATTTTCTTTTTAATGATTCCTATAGCTTCTCTCTTTCAAAATATCACTATTTTCCTGTAACCATCACTGGGTTCTAGTTTTAACAGAAAGCATACAGTGTGTGTATATAGATATATATTCTTTTAGGTATTTTCATTATTATTACATTCATATTGACTGCTAAATCAATAGAACATTCCTGTGCTTGTAGATATTCCATCTATCCAGCAGCATCTGTAACGCTGTCTATTTTTACACCCCCAGCTGCTTACAGTGCGTCTCCCGGCCGTTCTTTCACAGCTGCTGCTGAAACACACACTGTGACCATAGGGAGCCCTGCAGTAGCCTGAGCTCTGGCCTCCCCCTGTCCTCTCCTAACTCCGGGACCCCCCCCCACCATTGAGTAGCAGCTCACTTCAGTCCAGCCTGTATCAAAGACCCCCTGAACAGCACCAGGTGTTACCAAGAGACTAAACCCTGGTCCAGCCGGGATAGTCTCGCAGAGTGCCTCACCACAAGTGGTCCCTGAAGCAACAGCCTTCTGGTTTTAGACCCCAAAGCCAATGCAGAGCTCTTTGTAGGTCCCATGCCTGCTCAGGCACTCTGCGTGGGATTCAAACCAAGCTACCAAAACCACCTACACTCCATATTACTAAAATCGTCCTGTCATTCTGACAGTGGTCCATTGCTTACGAACCACCCTGCATATAAGACTGTTTAGCTGGACAATTTGACTGCTCAGCAAAATTCAATTCTGGCGTCAGCAGACACGTTTAATTTTTGTATTCCTCATCAATCAGAGATGAGGATAGTTTCTGGTCATGACTACTCAAATGACCCATATTTACTGTAACACAAAACACTAAAAACTCAATGAAGTGCTGGGGGAGCGGAGCTTGATTAGGGCAGGGTTTGTTAGCTGGTGCCAAATTTTCTAAACGATATAGCTAATGTGTGAATGCAGTCTTGAGCGTGTGCAGTGCAGTGCAGTGCAGTGCAGTGCAGTAGTGTGGTTTATCCCTGCCCACTGGATCACAAAGAAGAACCAGCCCGACCTCCCTGAGCGTCTCCGGTCTCCGGTCTCCATCGTGAAGGACGACACCTCGGCACCACTCACTTCACTGCGTCACAAAGCTCCCCAGCCCTCTGATTGCTCACTGCTATCGAGCAAACTCCCTTAACTGTGAGTTCTTGTGAACTGTGAGGCTAGCCAAGCCTGGGAAGGGCCTATTTTACTGTGGAGTTCAACAGTCACACAAGATGCAAAGTGCTGCACGGTATACACTGTAACAGTCGCTAGCTCAGCTCCTGGGGTCCCCAAACCCTTCAAGTAGTCTCTGATGAAGCTGTGTGTCGACTGCACAGCTCTAATAGCAGCCTCCCTTCTGAATGTATCAGCAGCCCCTGCATGACATCCAGAACAAGAGACCTGCTTGTAGCACTCACAGTAAAACAGTTCAAGATCTAGCAGCTACATATAGAACCTGGGTCTATGAGGCACCACAGACTGTTACTGCGGAAGCACTAAAACACTGACACAATGCTGAGTTACTGGCTTAGCGCTGGCTTCATCTAACGCTGTACCTTCATGCCCAGAGGTAGGCTTTTTATCCAGTTATTATAATAGCATTTTCCAGTTATAACGACTACCTCTAAAAGCTTCTTTTAAGACTACAGCAGCCTTGACTCCTCCCCCCCCCAAAAAAAAATAAATAAAAAAATCGGGGAAAACAAAAAAGATTATACACATCTTCGTGATTCACAGATTACTACAGCAGGTATCGAAAACATCCCTGCAAACACAAAATGACTTTCTGAGCAGTAACAGCGGGTGGAGCAGCTGCAGGTGGTGTTGTTTTTTCATTGTTGCTTTGTGTACCTCTCTCTCGCTCTCGCTCTCTCTCTCTCTCTCTCTCTCTCTCTCTCTCTCTCTCTCTCTCTCTCTCTCTCTCTCTCTCTCTCTCTCTCAGTCCCTTACAGACACATTCCTAGTCCTTGATTTCCAGTATGGATGGATTGTGATCCAGGATAGCGAGAATGATCTTGTCCATGTATTGCCTCAGACGGAAGTTTATCTCCTCCTGTTCCTTCAGGGCTTCCATGAGCTGCAGGTGAAACAGAAACAGTGCAGTAAAACCATGAGGAAATTCAGGGGACTGGGGCCCTATTCACAGAACCTGAAGGACTGTTTTTAAGAACTGTTTTAAGAAGTGTTTTGTTTCATGAAGGGCAGTTCTGATTTTGATTAATTAAATCAAGTTTGTTCTTCACAAAACCTATTTATTTTAAAGAACTGTTTTACCTAAAGGAAATAAAAAAAAACATTCCTTAACCAGTCCTCGAAGTTTTGTGTTAATTCACCAAGCCACTCCCCTCCAGTGCAGGACTGACTGGCGGGATGGTCAGGGCAGGCCTGAGGTGCGTTCATTCACACAGAGATTCCTTATCGTTCCCTTGCCAGCTGTAGAGGTTAATCACACACTCACTTTGTAACATGAGCTGAGTGCAGCCCCTGCAATTCACAGGAAGAGACTGTAACACTGTGGGAATAAGTCAAAGCACAAACATCTGCCACAACACAGCACCCCGCTGTGCAAATAACCTCCTGCCACAGTCATGCAGGTATCTATTTTAAACTTGGGTACATACTTTATATAAACAGAAATAAAGCAATCACGCCTGTTAGACCACATGCAGAGTTTCTTTCTTCTGTAAAAGTGCACCGCACCTCTGTCTTAAAAAGGCCAAGGAGTTTCTCCCTCACCCCCTAAGACGAAGGGTGCTCCCTCCAGTGTAAGGCTGGCTTGAGGCATGCTTGCTGGGCAATGGGGGGGGGCACTCATATCGGCTCTACACTGTAGCAGATGTTGTGCCCCTGAATGCCATCGGCTGGCAGTGGATGAGCAGGAGAGCAGCATTCCTCACGCTTGATCACAAGGGCTCTAATTCGTTTACCTCATCTCTCGATGCGTTGTCGATCTCAGCGGCCAGAGACTGGGCTTTTGTGTGCGTTGCAAAGAGGTTCTTGGCTTCATAGAGACTGAGGCTTAGGATCTGTCCATTCAGATCATCGTTCTGCTCTCTGAGTTTCTGGTTCTCCTGCAGGATAGAAAAAAAAGGCAAGTTATGAGCTAATTGTTTCACAGAGCGAAAGGACTGAGGTTCCCAGGAGCTGCAAGGAGCGAAATGTTTCTACAAATGCACTCCTAGAAAGCAAATACAGATTGTTATTTTAAGACGAAAGCTTTCTTCTAAGTCAAAGCTGTAAGCTGATTGTTATTCCTGACACACATGGGCTAGTGACATGAACAGACAGTGACTCTAAACACAGTGGATCCTTGTTAGTTCAATACTGTTATGTTTTTTTTTTTTTTTTTTTTTTTTAAAGTCACACAAAATAAGTTTACCAGGAAACCGGGGAGAAGCAGGACCCCGCTGGAAACAATATGTTGAATTTCAGCTGGGATATCCTGGGAAATTAATTTCTGAATAAATAATAAAAAAAATAAGTTATAAAAGTAGGGGTTAATGATAAAGTAATACATAATAATAATAATAATAATAATAATAATAATAATAATAATAATAATAATAATAATAATACATAAAAATATGAGAATGTCATTAAAAGCAATCTCAACTGGGACTTAATTTGGAGAAGGGGTGGGGGAGAGGTCAGGACGGGACGGGACGGGGGTTGGCTCCTCACAAAACTTTTTTTTCTAATCATACACTTTAGGTGTACTTAGCTTCCTTTCAATAAAACAATGGTAGCTGTGGTTCTCTGAACAGCTCTGATAAGCATGGAGCCATGTGCTGTCACTGTGTTGTTTGCAAAGCGGTCTATCTCTCTCCCGTTTTAAAACTGGCAACAGAAAAGAAAGGAGTCCTCTGTCTTGAAGCTTGGAGCTTTCTCACTGCTGCCTGCTAGGCTAAAATAATTAAGTCAGAAAAAAAAAAAAGTGAACCAAATTGATATTCTTGGCAGCCGGTAGCTGGGTACTGTCCAAACAGTGCTGTGAATGGCTGGAGGCAGCAATCACCCAAACGAACCCCAAGATACTGGAAGGAGGCCAGGCATACACAGGGCTTAGACCCACAAGAGCCAGGAAGGACTCCTGAAGAACTCCTAATTAACACAATGCAACCAGCACTGCTGATCTGAAATGCAATGCTTGCTACAATCCAACCTTATCAAATGAGTTTTTTAGACGTTTCACAGAAAATGCAACAACTTACTGTGCTTGCACATGTAATTCGTGAATTAATCAACTGATCAAATTACCTGCAAAACAACAGCAGTCAGAACACATCACGCACGATTACAGGACAAAGGTTTTTTTTTTTTTATTTCCATGAAAGCTGAGGAGTCAGGCTGGATCACGCTTCAGTCTAAGGTGGTCGTGTGACGCTGGCGCAACCAGCTAGAGCTGAAAAAAAAAAAAAAAACCCACACCTGCTTGAGGCGCTTGATCTCCTTGATCTCGGGCTCCGAGCTCCATCGCGCCCAGAACCGCAACTTAGTCCTGAATTCAGACCTCCTCCTGGAGGACGGAGCTCCTGTCCCCCCCAGCGAGGTCAGAGGTCCGTCGACTCCACGAGGTGAACAGCTGTCCAGGAGTTCTCGACCTCCTCAGCTCTTCCTCGTTTCCCAGCCCCGCAATGAGCTGTCTGTTCCCCGGAGGAGACAAGGGGGGGGACCGAAACGGGGAGACCTCCCTTCCCCCCCTGGAAGGGGGGCCCCTCCTCTTGTCCCCTCTAACGACATTAGGTTCCTGATGGGGTTTGTAAAACAACGGAATACCCCAAATTGTTTGCCTCTGCAGAACCCCTACCTAGAACAAAGTCGGAAGGGGGGGACGAGGGGGGCACGGGGAGGAGAACAGGGACTGAGATTGCTGTAAAACAAGGAATACCCCAAATGTTTGCAAAAATATGTCTTGTTTCACAGACCCCGACTAGCACTAGTCTGGATGCTTTACCTTAAATAACATTAGCTTGTTCAAAATTAGTGATAATTGGGGTCTGTGAAACCAACCGATAAAGAATCATCCCATAACTTTAATAAACTCCGCCACAATTCTGAAGGTAAAATTCTAAGAGCCAGAACTGCTGGTCTACCTCTTATCATTTTACCTTGGTAAAATGATAAAAGTCTCATTTAAAGTCTCGTTTAAAGTCTCATTTAAAGTCTGTGTGGTAATATTGCTAGTTTAGAGGTGTGACCCATAATGCTCTCTCTCTCTCTCTCTCGCTCTCTCTCTCTCTCTCTCTCTCTCTCTCACCTCCTG
Organism: Polyodon spathula; assembly: GCF_017654505.1. Taxonomy (NCBI): domain Eukaryota; kingdom Metazoa; phylum Chordata; class Actinopteri; order Acipenseriformes; family Polyodontidae; genus Polyodon; species Polyodon spathula. The sequence continues at coordinate 29,293,420 of NC_054554.1, read as the reverse complement.
CGTTGCCTCTCTCTCCTTCTGGAACTCATGCCGGTTCTGTCTCAGCTTGTCCATCATCTTCTTGTACAAATCCATCTCATCCTTCAGCCGCAGGCTGGTGTCCTCCAGCTTGTATGTCATCCGCTGCCTTTCCTGGGAATAAAACGCACAACCGGTTCATGACGTGGAAATACATGAAGAGGCGAGGGGAGCGAAAGGTAACCCCTCAGCTCCCCCTTGTGGCTGCATTGATATAATCTGGAGATTGATAACAGCCGCATAGGGAGGGTTATATAAAGGTTTTTTTTTTAATTTTTATTATTTATTAAAAACTGTTTAATAGTCTAATATGTCATATTCTTGTTTAGAAAACAAGTCCAAAAGACCAAATAATTACCTCATCCAGTTTCTCTGTTTGTGATTTTAATCTGTTTACGCTGCTGCCCATTTCCCCGTTTTCATCTTCCAGTTGCTGTACCCTGTGGAGATGACAGGATTCAGACAATAAGGAGATGGTCCTGTCAAATTCACCAACAACAGCTGAGAAAAATCAAGAACTGCAAACTTGATTTCACTTACAAAAAGTATTAAAAAAAAAAACAACAAAAAAACACATGCTTCTGTGCCCTCTAAGGCACAATAATTTGGTTTAGTAAGATGCATGCTATACTCTTACCTTTTGCAACTGTGCCTCCTTCATACTTTCCTTTATGTTCCTACATGACGTTTAAACTTCCTAATGCTGCATGTCCCTATCTTCAATAGCCCAGTGCCTCTTCTCAGCCCGTACCTGTTGTTGAGCAGCTCTATCTCTGTGCTCTTCTCCCTCTCCATCTTCACGTAGGCCTCTCTGTGCCTCTTGATCTCCTCCTCCAGCACCTGCTCTGCTCGTGCCTCCTGGTCCTTTATCTGCTCCTCCAGCTCATGAACTCTGATCACACAAGCACGACACCCAGTGTCAAAGGACTGCTCACCAAAACCTTTCCATACCCAAATATCCAATTATGTTCCCTCATTGCAGCAACTCCCCACAGCAGCTCAGGAGACCTGATGGTCAGTGGCTGTCCTCCGATCCCATCTCCTCTTCACACCCAGTAGCTTGGCAGCAGTCAGTGAGCTACCAGCCTCTTGAGCTCACTGGCACTGTGCTAGTGGGGGGGGGGGGGGGGGGGGGGGGGGGGGGGGTTGCTGTCTGTTATTAGCTTTAACAGTATTACTGGTCATTCTGCTGATGATCAATTGAAAGACTGGAAGCTGCAAGAGCGAGTAATGCAGGGTTAATGATGACCTGGGGGAGAGCGCGTACAGCACTCGCCTCACCGAGCTGCATTTCTTTCAGTGGCGTCACATCCACAGATTCAATGCGTTTGTTAGTCTGGCTGGCTTGCTGCTCAATGAGCTCAGTGTCATATTTTATAACAGCTTCTAAAGGTTAATCAACTTTATGGCTTTTTTAACACTGCTGTCTGCAAGCCTGCCTGGCTCCTGAAACGCAGTGACGGAGGGGCGGTGGAAGCATGAGTCACTACTGCAAAAACAAGAACAACAAACTGGACAAGGTGTGCTTTGTCTCTGATGAAGTTGAGCGGACAGCAGGCTGTGGAAGGGCACTGAAAACGAGCATCGGGGAATCCTATTTCAATGAGAAAGTGGACATCGTTGTCGGACGCTGTTTATTTGAACCCCAGTTCACCAGCATGCACAGATGTGGAATAAAGCGACTTGCCTTGGAGTATAACCACACATGCTGTGGCTTACCATCTGCTGAATGCTGGAACTGACACAGAACAGGCTATATGGAACACAAAGAACCAAACCAATGAAACCTCCATCCAGACCCTACAGTAGTTCATGATCTCCTTTGACCTGCTACACCTGGAGTGGATGGCCCTCCAGGACCAGGATTGGACACCTCTGCTCTACTGTATGGGCAATTAATTTTATTGCATCTTTGTGTATGTTCCCCATGGCTTGTTCTGTGCCAATGCCAAACTTCGGCACTCTACATCAGCTAGATAAGCCACAGCACATGAGTAGATTCCCTAAGCGACTACACCAGCCCTGTGTATCTCCCCAAATCATTTCCCTGCTTCCCCCTCGTCATGCAAGGTGTTTGTTGCAGATGGTTATTGCTGCCGTACCTGTGCACCAGTTGTGTGTTCTCCTGCTTCAGCTTGCCCTTCAAGTCCCCGTTCAGCGAGCTGTCATTCTCCAGCTCCGTCACCTTCTTCTCCAGAGAGCTCACCTGAGGAGCGTTTCCCAAACAAATGAATCCCGTCCCTGCGTCAAAGCGCCTCTCGGGACAAAGCCAGCTTTAGTAAAATACTAGCAAACCTGCATCACATGCAAATCAAGCACGCAGCTGCCTCCAACACACTGCACATGCAAGTTCCTCTTTGGTAAATAATGGGATCCTAAGAGGTGCTGTACCATTTAATTCTTTAATAGAAAAGCAAATGGGAATACAAGACACAAAGAGGGAGGATGTTAAAATGTTTGGATTCAAACAGTATCTTGGGGTATCTGTTGGGGCTCATGCAATATCGTAGCCAACACTCCCATACATATTTGATTTATTCCTTATGACTGACAGATCTCTTTAACGGAAATCTGTTTGGAATCGAGGACAGCACTGCTTTATATAACTCCCTTTGTGATTAAAACTAAAATCCATACGTTATAGAACACACCCCAGACACTTTACAGTACATAAGCAAACCCCTGTGTCTTTAACGCCTACGTTGAAAAACCTCTATCTCTATAGAAGCTATCTGAACACTGCAATAGAACAGAGGTGTAAAACTCATGCTAACATATTTACTTGATTAAGCCACATGGTTTTGCAGGCACAGCATTCCTGAAACACACACGCAGCTCCTGCATCGAGAGACACTGAGAGCTTCTTCCTTACCTTCTCGGTGATGTCGTTGTCACAGGAATCAATGCTGTCTCTGAACAGATCCTCTGTGCTGCCATTGCTGCTGCTGAAGTTGCTGTTGTGAAACAGTTGCCTGTGAGAAAATGAAACGCACACACATTTAGCAAGTCAGCAGATCAGGAAGCTTCCATCCCATAACTGTGTGCCGAACATCGCAGAGCATATACATTTGTAGCAGAGTAGGGAGGGGGATAAAATCCTCCCTGCCAAACACACATGCAAATGTGTGTTATTGTTCATTTGTTAATTGTTTTGTTAATTTGTTTAATTGTTTTGACAGTTGGCAAATTATTATAAATTAGCTGCAGCTGCCTATACTTGTTTCTGTGGAGAACAAAAACCCCACAGAGCATTCACTTGAGACTGCCAAGGAGAAGGAAGCAGGAAAGTGTGTGCCCTGTTTCCGAGCAGTCACAAGTGTGAGTACTATGTGTTTGTCTACCGGTAAACAGCTTAGCTGTCCGGTGTGTTAGTTAGGAAGATCCTGGCTGTTTAGTCAGTGCTCTGAAGGAGCTCTGTGTTTATTTTGTTTTTGTTTATTTTTGCATTATTAAAAGTAAAAGCACTTGAAAGTAAGTTCCTGTGTTGAGTGCCTCTCTGTTACAAAATATAGCAAATAACAGAACCCCCCCACCCCCCCACACACGACAGAAATACAATCTTCTACAGTTATTGTCAATGAGCTACAGACCAGTTAGTTGAGCCAGTAGCAAGCATAAAACAGAGGATTTGTTAAACCTGGTTCTTTAGCCATTCCATTTGTGTGCCCCAGACCCTCTCGCAACTTCTAGATTTAAGAGTTTGCTTGTTTCACAGTTTGAGGCGTTACACTTCCTAAAAACACATGCAAGTTCTGGTTCTGTGGGGTTATTTGTACATCTTTGCACATCATCGTGTATTTCATTGGGATTAACCTTTTACAAAACAAGAGGCTTTGTTAGTTACTTACCGTCCAAAGGCGGTGCTTGTTATTTTCCTGTTGGGACTTGAAAAAGAGAAAGAAAAACGCACGTGAGTAAGCTAACTGGCATAGTTTTTTAGGCAATAAAACCTAAAAGATAAATGTGCTTTTCTTAGTTTTCTAGTCGTACAGGAAAATAAACTATCCTGAAACAACAGCACTGAGCAGAGATATGCTTTCCGGAGGAAGGGTGCGATGCACGACATAAATAATCGACTGTACCAGCAGACCTTACATTTACTTTAGCAAACGGGAATCGCTTTTTGCTTCACATGCATTATGGCCCCACTTCTATTCGATTTTAGAATAATATAAACACACATGTTTAACTTGTCCAATATTTTGACTGGATAGCAGCATCATCGACATTGAACCAGGTTAAAGAGTACCCCACGTCCACTATGTGTAATGCATGAATTTATCTATATATGAAAACGTTCGATTTCCCCAGCTAATTGAATTGGGTCCACTATCTCCACTTTCCAGCAATGCATTTTTCTTCTCTGTGCACAAGACCATGCATAAAGAAACATCTTGGAAGCTACAGGCAGTGTTGCAAAAAACCAGAGGGAGACCTGCGACTTTGATCACTGCTGGACCGTAGCATTGTCCGACTCTCAGCATTCAAAGCACTATGCTGTGTGCAAGCACTACATGGATTAAATACATAAACAGACGGGCAGCGCGGTACAGGCTGGGGTACATCCAGCACTTCTCTTAGCAGAGCCTGTAAAGATTAAAAGGATTCTTCAGTGCTGTTAAATGTTTATAAGCTGAAAGGTGGGGCATCTTTGACAACCTATCAATCGTCCCAGTTTGCGTTCCCAGCCCTGTTACACAATCACTCGGAACCAGATACCTTTTTGTTCTCTAGTCAGGTCGGAAAATCTAATCAACTCTTTGCCAGGTAGAGACAGCACTGAATCTATACAATACTTTGCTCTGTATTCAGCTTAACTCGCTCTCTGCTGCACTCAGACTGTACTCTGCATAGTTCTGTTCCAGCCTGCCTTGTTCATGCACTCTCTTAAACAGCCCTAAACCCAGAGGTGCTGTTTGATCAGCAGGTTTTAGAAGATGCTACAGAATTTAAGATGAAGGAGTCTAGCGCTCTAAACCCTTCATCAAATCCCCAATACCATCCAAGATTGAATGAATGATCTGTAGAATGCGGCTCCTCTTTCTCTCACACATTGCTACAGAGCAGAATTTTTTTTTTTTTCAATGAGGTACCATCACAGTTAGTGTGCACTGAAACTGCAGTTTGAATGTTATAGAGATCTGAAATTGCCTTTACTGTTAATTTCCAGTGCAATCAATACTAAATTGTCTTTCTTTAATGAAACAGTAATAACATTTAAAACACTTGGGACAGATCAGGGCTGTATTAAAAATACTGCTGGGATACCTTCACAGTTGCAGTGCATTATCAGATCACAATAATACCAGCAATAACAGCACAATTGATTTGGAACACATATGTCATTATTTTTTGGTCATAAAATCGATGCAGCAGAGTGCCTGTATTTTTCACTGTGTTATTACAGATAATAATTTTGTTCAACGCTTGGCAATCGAAAGCATCTCCATAAAAAAGCCTGCGATGCTAGCCTGTAGGAAACCGATGCTACACGAAACCTGACTGCAGTGGCTAGTCATGCTGTCAGCGTTGATTGAGCAGCGTGTGAGCGATGCACATTTTTTAGTGTGCTTCTTCTCAGTTTTCTACATCCCCTTGCATTTTTTGCCAAGCTTCTCTCATGATTATCCTGTGCATTTACATAGGTTACCATGGTTTGCCACAATTTTTTAATACGCTTTACAATATCTCTCTGGGCTTTACAATGCTTATCTATGCTTTACCATGCTTTCACTGTGCTTTATTACACTTTGCTGTACTTTTAGTATGGGCAACTTTTTATAAGGGCTCCCTTATTGACTGACATGACTTCAGCTATTATACTTTGAACTACAAGACATTTAATTTGCTAAAGCATCTTTTGAAACTTTACAATTGAGACCTACTGAATGTAGACAATTGAAGTGCATGCCAGGTAAGATGTATGGAATTCAATTGTTAACTACAATCAATGTAATAAAAGCCCGCTCCAACCTTCCATTAGATTCAATTTTTTTTACTTTGATTTGGGTGACTTCCTACAATGAGGACACAACACGCACACACACACGCATGGATGCACGCACACACACAGGACTAAAGACTACCCTGCCTGGGCACGGTCCGAACAACACACACAAACTTCTTGAAGAATCCAGGGAACTGCTGAAGACGGACTCAAAGGATGTGGACAACGCATGGTCCTCAGCATGACATGCACAGCCTGCTCTGTACCTGTTGGCTTTCAGGTTCTTCAGCCTGGCCTCCAGGTCATTGAGAAGATTGATTTTCTTGCAGCACTGGGAGCAGTACACATCCAGCAGGTCATTGTTGTAGATGTGCCTCATCTTCCTGGGGGTTTGGCCAGCACTGTGGAAAAACACAAAAAAAGCCATTGTATTATGTGAAGCTGTACAGGTGTAGGGATTGAAACTTAATCATCCTTTGCCCTATCTTTAATCTGCATTTGTATCTCTTTCATTGTGCCTTCCCCTCTTAGTTCAAGCTGCTCATTTCCATTAACGTTTGCACCTTTACCTCTCTGCCTGTCCCAATGTTTCAGCAAAGAAACTGGCTGACGCAGCACATGTACAGTAAGTGGAGCTGAACATGACAAGGATGTTGGGTGCTGTAACAAGGATGAATGGAAATGAAATACAGAATATGGAGTCTAAAAACCTTAGGAGCCTTTTAATACCAGTACCAACAGAGAGTGCATCCACAGGACAGCCTTTGAGATCTCTGAAGGAATTCTAACACCGAGGATCAGCTAAGGTTAACTGCTTTACCACACCTTGCATTAAAATGCATGCACTGTCATCTATCTGTGGAGAAAGGTTTGTTTCGGTAAAACTAATCAGTCAACTCACTTAATGAAATTAACTCCTCCCAAAGGCACTGTATACTGTATGCAAATGTTAGGCAATATCAGCAGTGCTGTCAGGCAATTAGCTCTCCTTTCATTTGCAGTATGACCCGGACAACTTTCTTATTAAGCACAACGCCCCAACTCCCTATTGTAAAGTTATAATTGGAGCCATCAGTGCAGTTATCTTGGCAGGTAAATGAGTAGGAAAAGGGTGGTTTATATAACAGTATCCTATGATCAATTTAAAGGATTTTTAAAAGCAGTACCCCTTTTAAATTTTTACCACAGTAAATATGCATGGTATTGTTGGAGTATATTATGCTTTATTAAACTTTTCTATGCTTTTGCTATGCTCAAGAGTATAGACTGGATGCAAACAGGGGCTTGTGAAGTGAGCAGCTTGGCGAGACTCTTGCTCTTTCTGCTTCAGATTTTGAGCAGAGGGAATAAGATACCCATCATCCTCAGCGATCTTAGCCAATTGCTTCAGGCTAGGAATATTCAATCCAGTCTCTGCAATCTGCTAGATGTATCCAGGCGGTCAAGCAGTTCTCCTCGTTGCAGCAGCAGGATTACAAAATAATACAGACGAAATAAAAAAAAAAAAACCCTGCTATAGTCAAAACTTCAAAACTTTTTGAGATGTGCACCTGCGGCAAACTGCAGATCTAAGGGACTGGAAGCAAAGCAGCTGATTCCACTGGCTGACTGACTGTATTTAATTATATCTGCAATACAATTGCCCAGCAGCTGTGGGGTTCACTGCAGAGCGCTGAGATCAGAGATCACTGTGGGGTCCTGCAGGAGAGGAGTCGACTAGACTGCCTTCAGCAGAACAGATCCATCAAGACCCAGAGGAGCCTCCGAGTCAGGTAAGCTGCCTTCCCCTCCATGCTCCGCAGGGATCCCTCTCTTACAGAAACACCAGCAGCAAACATCTTCTGTACTGTCCCTTGACGTTTTTAACTTGTTAATCCTTTGCTATTTAAAAAGATATGCTTGTTGCCTTTCTAAGCCTTTTTCAACCAAGGCAGAAATGCTGGTCACACCCATCAGGGACCCTGATGAACTAAATGCCATTCAAACTGATATAACATCATATCATGCCAGTTTATCCCCAGGCGCTTTCCAGAAGTATAGCTATCTTCTAGGCCAGCAGAGAAAATTAGTAACTTTGCAAAAAAACTACTACAAATGTAAATAAAATGGGGCAGGCTGAGAGTCTGTAAGGGACTCCCTGGACTCGCCTGGAGGAGACGGAGGAGCCAAGGTCAGAGAAGCCGTTGGTCCTGGTTTCGTCGTCAGGGCAGGGGCTGCTGGGAGTGTAGTCCACATCCTCCCCCTCCCCGTAGTCCTCGAACTGCTCCTCGTTGCTGATGAGCGAGGCGGTGGAGTGCGTGGACAGGTCCGACGCAGCCGAGAGGTTGTGTGGGATAGACCTGCGACACCAGAATGGGGACAGAATGAGTCAGACAGACATAGCTAACACTTGACATGAAGTGTCTCCAATTACTGTGCATTTACATAGTAAACACATGTGTACTTACACATGATTACAAGGTTATTAGGCATAGTTACACTGTACACAATGTGGAAATCTGTTTACACTATATATAAGGGGGAGCTTACTGAGTGCACCACGGCCCTTTTTGATTGATTGGACACCCCTGACCTAGATGAAGTGAGAATGCCCTGCCCAGCTGTAACCCCATTGTTGAACTCACTTGTCTGTGGGAAGGAAGAGCCCCCCCAGCCCCTCCTCCTTGTCCTCTCCCCTGCACAGGTCGGAAGCCTCAGAGCTGTGCGTGCTCCCGATGGCGCTGTCCATGTCCGACTCACGGTGGCTGTCTCTCTGGGGCAGCGTCATGCCGTCCTCATCAGTGGGGAAGATCTCGCACTCTCCGTACGCTTGATCACAGACCACGTAGGGGCGTCCCAGCACCTCCTCCCCTCGCTGCGGAAACAAGAACTGGATTAGCTGGGGAACTGATTTATTGCACCCACGCAAGGTGCTTAATGCAACAGATTCCCAGAGGGTAGGATGAGAGGCATACTTGGAAGCTGAGTAAATAAGTTTAGAACAGCACTGTTTTAGGCATGGAATAGCAAGTACAGTGCCCCCCCACCTCCAACTCAGGAGCCATGGTTACAAGATGCTGCTATTTGTGTTCTACCTTATAACTGGTATGAAAGTGCTTTTGCATGATCTCTGTTGGGAACACCCCCTCTTAAAATAAGACTATAAAATAACATAACCACTTAAAGCCTCATTTAAAGAATGATGTCAAGCCCGCTGTACAGTATCACCATTTACCTTTAGTTTTAATTAACGGGATTGGTTGTTTATTCAGTTTTTTGCACATGGGATGGGATGAGCACTATGGACCTCCTAGAGTTTGGGAACCTTTATTGACTTATTAATGGACACCATTTCCACTAGCCTTATAAATCCCCTCCTTGTCTCAGCATTTAACACATTGCAGAAGAGACAATGTGATAAAGAAAGCCTCTGCATCACTGTGACATTTATTATAATTATTTTTAATAGTTTATCCTTCCCACACAAACTATATCTAAAGTGGGCATAGAGATTTGAAATTACATTTCCATAGTAACGCAAATGCACAGCGCACAGCGCACAATGTTACTGGAGAAACTGGAGGGTTGTCGGGATGCTGAATCCCAGGAAACTAAACTGGTTTCAGCAGAATAGAGGCAGCACACATGGCCATACAGTAATGATGCAGGGGATTAAGTGATTCAATTAGTAGGACCTCTGAGGTCTGTTTAAATCAATTTAATAACGGACAAAAAACCTGGACTGGAAGGTATCACACTGCATTCAGAGGGCATTATTTAGGACTCTCATTGCATAGCAGTTTGATCCATTCCGCCTTTTTAGTGTGATTCAAAGTGCTGAGCCATGCCAGGCAGACTACAGAATTGTAGTACAGGGCTCAAATGATTACCCTATCCTCTTAAATATTGCGCATTCGACACCCGTTAAAGACACCCTTCATTCACAATCATGTTTTTAAAACGCTCTTTATTTTTGTGTGAGTAAGTCTAAAAACCTGCAGTGGCTCAAACTGCTGCTCAACTTGATCCCTAAACTTGCCCTGGTTTGCAATGCATGTTGTAGTGGATTTACTCTCCGCTATCCAAAGAGACTCAGGATTCAGATTTATTATCAGCTCTAGTTAATCAATGTATACAAGGGAAGAGTCTACAAGAGACTGTTAACCCAAGTGGCGTTGCAGTTGATATTTGTACAAGCTTGAAAATCGGGTGGGTCTAGTCTCTGTTATCAGAAAGTTTCAGTAGGACAATAAGCACAAGTTAAGATCAAAACAGAGCCAGTGTTATCAAAGGGCCTAGGGGTGAGGTGTAATGTTGTCCAGAAGCTCGAGGGTTAACTGCTACCCTTAGCTGAAGTAATCACTCTAATCAGAGTAATCAGACTAAAAAGCATTTCATATTCAGTTAGATATATATCTTCAGAATTTAATAATTTTCCTCCACACTGGGCTCAGTTAATGGTGCGACAGTGCTTTTCATATGAATAACTTCACTGTTTGTTGTATAAACCAGTGAGCTTCTGTTTGATACACAACAGAAAAAACCTGTCCACCCAGATCTATTCCGCAGTGACATCCTGAAACCGAATCTGTCACTGAACCCTGCAATGCTGTCTCCAAGCCTTCTCAGGGTTATGTAAGACACAGCGCCTGTAAACAATACCTGCACCGCTCTCTGGGCTGGTGACAATGCAGCCTTTCAGGGTAACAGCACTGTAACATTACACTGAGCAGGGCAAGAGCTGCTGGGAAAGGAGTCCGATTAAAACAGCCTAGTCTAGAATGAAGGTTTTTAATTGTGTTCCTCCTCCAACCCCTCCTCCCCCTGTGTGGGATGTCCCAGGTACCACTTGTGTTTCAAGGGTCTTCCAATAAAAAGAATGAATTGGGGTCAAGCAACTGCCCTTTGATCTCTTGGAATGCCTAGCTCTCCAAGGCAGCTTTAACACACAGAGTATAAACTGACAACAGTAAGATAAGTCACTCTGGCTCATAAAACTAAACTAGCTGCTCAGTATAGAGTTAATAATGATGTCTTCTTCATAGGATCAGCTCGTGTACAAGGCTCCCATTTAACCACAATAGCAAAGATGCCACTGCTACTGTTCTGCATCAGTAATTACCAGCATTAACTGCAGGACACAACTGCACAGCGTTTATGGCAGTCAGTTACTGAGTTACAAAGTAAAGCATTCCAAGGTCCCTCAAGCATGCTCACGTTGTTGGATTCCTATTTTGTACGTGGCTTTTTGTTGTTTTTAAAGTAAATTACAAACAGGAGCAACTGCTTGAAGATATAGCACTTTGATCCCCAAACCGCTCGAGGACGCCCATATTTAAACTCATTCCTGTTGTGGAACTGGACACAACGGGCATTCTCGAAGCGGAATCTGGAATCTGGAATCGAAAGAGTTGATTATTGTTGTTGCACAACAAAAAGGAAGATAACGGGAGTGACAAGACAGCCAAGATAGAAAGCGTTGACTAGACGGGGCTCACAGCAGAGAAGAGGCGATAAATCTGGGTCTTTGTCAAGACAGCCTCTTAGCATTGTGCAGGAGCTGGCTAAAGAAGGCCACCCACAGAGCAGCCAAGTCTCAATACTGAGCTCCAGAGCTGGGGGTGCCTAGCTCCTTCCTGCAATCTTCACATTTCAGTTACATAGTAAATGCCAACCACTGAATAAAACTCTTAACAGTGTTTAATATGCCCATGGCAAGGTCTCATTGCTGTAAAACTGTCTTATAGCAGTCACATTCTAGTGGATTTTTTCATACTTTTTATGTCCTTCTCAATGATACCGCAGGGACGGAAATAAGACTCCCGTTGCATAGCAGTTTAATCATTTTCCTGGTTTAACAATGAGTTTAATAAGACATACCTAAGCTTTTTAACAATCCATCGTGGCTAATGAGGTTTGTATTAAAATCTGGAATGAGTGAAACTGCTATGCAATAGGAGTCTTATTTCCATCCCTGTATGAGAGAATTATTCAGTTTTCAACAGCCACTGTATAGCGCACAGAATTTCCACTCTATACTAAGCTGTAATAGCCAGCTCTATGAGCGCTTACTTGCTGTACACTGAAGTTTAGGTATTTCTGTACTTTCCCGTTTGCTTGGCAAGCCAGTGGGAAAAAAACTGGTTGCTATGGAGACAATCTCCCCGGAAAGAAAGAGCTGCTGTTTGAAGGGAAGGCGCTGGCTCCTGGAACAGGTTTTTATTGCAGTTCTCTTTGATACCAAGCTGCTGTTGCAGCTACAAACATGAACGGCTTCAGATTTGCCCTCTTTTCTGTTTCTGAACAAACAGCTGATGCGCAATTGAGACAACAGAAACAGCATTGGCAAACATCATGCAGCAATCTATAAGGGTTTAAAGCACAGTTTGTTCTGCGCATGGAGACCTTGAAACACACAGTCGTAAAAATCAGCAGAAACAAATCAATACAAATTCCTTGACCAAAATTTTGCCTTAAAGACTATCCGTAAACCTGGTAAATGTATTTGAGTATTTCTACATGATTTCAGCTACCATTACATCTGATTCACTTTTTATTAGGTTCACTCACGGTTAGGCAGGCATGTCGACAGTAAACTGAATCCTATATTTTAAGTCATTAATTGATCGTTTCAGTGTTTTTTGAAGTGTAAGTCACTGTATTAATTTGTATTAGTTTATATCTAAAATTGTAACCTGCAGTCTACAGTCACACCATGTTAACTTTGAATCCGGATGCAGCCCACAATACTGGCAGCATCACAACAGTGTTTCAGCACATTCACACCCCCTAGAACCTCATCACCGCAGCCTGTTAGCATCATTTGCAAGACTTGAAACTCACACTAGCCCTGCACCCAGTCACGGCTTTCAGAATGGTCCATGTTTAGCTATGTTATTAATAAATGACCAGGTGCCAGGATTTTGAAGAATCACACCACGTGCTCTGAATAAACTGATCACAGCATGACTAAGTCACACCTGAGCCTGTGTGTTTAATACAGATACTGTGAATTTCAAGCCACTGTTATTCAGGTTCAGCAGGTATTTGGACTGCAGTCCATTGTGAAAGTCTGCCTTATGTAATGGAAACCTCTCCCTGTGAGGTAAGCTGCAAAACATACAAAGAGCAGGGAGTGGTAATAAAGACTGCCCCTCCTTGCAGCTGGAAAGAGATTTCAGCAGCAGCTCAGAACAGCCGCAGAGCTCTGGGTGCACAAGGGGAGAAAGCATCCTGCTACCTTTGCCAGACATTTCAGTGGTTAAGAATAGGTACGAGGCTTTCAATACAACTACTTCTACTCTGAAGATACTAAAGGTTTCAGGACACTGCTTCACACATGCATTGCTCTTGTACTTCAGACAAGAGCAGAGCCATTGACAAGCCTTGAAAGGTCAGGATGATTTTGCATTTCCATTTGGCTGTGCATTTCAATAAAGTAAAGCAAAACGCCCAGATAGACAAACAACATATAAAATAAAACACACACACACACACACACACACACACACACACACACACACACACACACAGATAAGATATGTGACTGATCAGAAAGACACATATTATCATACCATACTTCTAGATGGCTTTTTTAAAAAACTGTTTATTTTTGCAGTGTGTTTATTCATGGCTACATGCTTTTAGTGATAAAACATTCACATTTTAAGCAAGGACATTGCTAATCGCTTGAGGTTTGCCCTCAAGCCTTTACAGCCAAGAGCACAGTTCTGTACAGAATGGATTTCGATTCGTTGCCCTTCCAGTGACAAAACTAGAGCGAAGAAGCTTGCACACATGTCAGAATTAAACATACACAAACCTGTATAGGAACATCAGCCCTCTTAAACCACAAGGACAGTCGTGCATCAGAACAGCCTGGTGAAGTCTGCTCTCTAACAGGCGCATGTTCTGCTTAAATTCAATTTGAGGGTCTGACTGGGGGCTCCCGGGCTAAAGGTCAACAGAGCAACGTATGAAAAAGAAAATCAAACAATACCAGCCACCAGGTCTCAGTCCCAGTGCCTGCCTGGGAACCTCTTTCCACTACAGCCCTGACTCACACAGAGGCGGCATATGCAACTCTTCATCTGAATCCTTCATATCAAAACAGAATGCTTCAACAGCAGCTTTTTGCAGACAATTCAACTTGCGCAGAATAATTAAATACTGTATCGTAAGTGCATTCAGGAGGTTTTCTTGACTTGATATCCACCTTCATTAACTATAAGTTTCTATAACTGCACTGTCATTACACTATTGTAGTTAAAAACTGACCATATTTATTTGTAATTAAGCATGTTGTTCTATGTGAGCTAGCCACACATGTGTAAGCACTGTGTTATTACATTGTAAACAGAAGCACTTGATGTCAAGTAATGTAAATATTCAACAGTATACCGTATATAATTGACTGCTGTGCACATTTTTCCTGGGCTGTGTAAATCGAGAATATTAGCAGTATTGATACAGAAACCTCGCCCCTTCAACTATCAGGAATCACACAGACGAGTAAGGTAAAGCTTTCAATATCATCTCGTATCTTAAATATAGCACAGCTCCCTTGGAGATCTGCATGACTTCCATGTATAATTCACAACCAAGGCGGCACTAATTTCTCAGACAGGATTTCAAGGAATGTATTACTGTAATGAGGTTCTCCCATAACGTGGAGTGCTTCAATCCAGCCCATCGTGAAATCTAAAATAATACACTAGAAGAACTGCCGAGTCCTCAAAGCCCATCATCTCATGGCTCATGGGACGAACTGTCAGTTCACTTAGAGAGTTAAAATCCTCCCTGCCAAACACACATGCTAATGTGTGTTATTGCTAATTTGTTATTGTGTTAATTGTTTTATTGTTTTGGCAGTTGGCCCTGCTTATTGTAAATTGGTGCCAGATGCCTATATCTGTTTCTGTGGGGAATATAAACCCCACAGCCATATCATTTGAGACTGCTGAGGAGAAGGAAGCAGGAAAGTGTGTGCCCTGTTTCCGAGCAGTCACAAGTGTGAGTACTATGTGTCTGTCTACCGGTAAACAGCTTAGCTGTCCGGTGTGTTAGTTAGGAAGATCCTGTCTGTTTAGTCAGTGCTCCGAAGGAGCTCGTGTTTATTTTGTTTGTGTTTAATTTTGTGTTATTAATAGTGCGTGTCAGTGCTAAACTCCCAAGTTTTGTGTGCTGGGTCTCATTTTAAAGGGCAAACAAACAGTAGTGAGAACAGCTTTCTTACAACATGTTAAAAACGACACAAGTAAAGACACAAATAATCGATCTGCTTTTTCAGTTGCAGGGCTTATGGTAATAGAGTGTTACAAAGTTCACGGTTCGAGAATTCACCAACTCTGTTAATTTGTGGTTAAACCACGCAGGCGGTGAATTGTACATGTCCTTTACCTCGCTGCGGAAGGACTTCACAAATGGACAGCCTTCAATATTTTCCCATTTGCATATAAAGATAATGAAATAACCAGGGCGCACTCTATTGTTTATTACAGATATTCTGGGAAGTGTCATTGAAATGCATGCCAGTCTGCCAGCTTCCTGCCATGTTCTAGTGCCGTTTCTATTACTGTGCCCTACATGCAAGGACTGTCGCAATCTCAAACAAGCTCTTCATTAGTCCCTGTTATGTGTTTATTAAGGAGCTGACAGGTTTTTACACATATTACTATTGTGCACATGGTTCTGCTTGCTCTGCCCGTGTGATCTGTAGCATTAAGCAAGAGTGTGCTTGTCCCATGATGACAGCTGTACAAGAGGCATATGTAAGGAGTAATGAGGGCTTGATTTCTGTCATTTTTCTATAATGCTGCTCTCTACAAATCAGCTGCTTGTTTGCTTTCATGGGATGGTTGAGCATTTTACTATATCCTGCAAATAAATTGCCTTGACGCATTATTTAGTGGATTGTGAGCGCTGGAATGTTCAGTCAGCAAACAATATTTCAACGACAAGGAGACCAGGGGGACTCATTACAGCTTCTGTTTTAGAGACCTGGGACACCCTGGGCTTGTGGGTCAAAAAGTCACATTGTTTTTAACGTGTATTGTTACTTTCTGTTCCAAACACAGTGCTGCATGCTGTTTACAAAGTAGCTGAAATTTCTGTCATTTTTTTTTTAGGGGAATTGGTCCAAATTCAACCATAGACTGAAGTTCAAATTCCAAAAAGACCAAGGACAAACAAAATACCCATGAAAGCTTCTTCCCCAAGGCTTTTCTCCAATTCAGGGTATTTTTAGATCATGCACCTCTGGAAAGAAAAGAATCCAAGGGCTTGTATTCATTAGCATGTTCTTGCTAACTACCCTGAAGACCTTGTGGTTCAACAAATCACTTTTGCAAGCAAAACACCTGCAAATATTACAGAACATAAAAGCACTAAAGAGCCCTCTGAACGGACCTCAGGAGTCTGCCGTCTATTAGCAGCTGTTCTGACCCTACTGTAAATTGACCCTTGAGGGGCTACATGTGGCCCACCGGATGATTTTAGGTTCAAACGAAGACAATCTGCTGGCAATCGGATTGAAGAAGAGCAGGGGAGTGTTTTGGTGGGGGGGAGGGGCACTTTTGTGTGTCACAGGGGCAAACAACATGTTGAGAAGAGTAAGCGTGGCATTTACTCTGGTCAAAACAACTGTACGAAACTGTATTGTATTTATTTATTTTTAATTCAGATCCGAATGTTGTACAACAACATGTCCTGTAATCTGATGTCAAATGATTTCCTACAGGCCAGTTGTGACCAGATTCAGTGTGACGGACCAGAATCCTAAACCAGGATTATAGGAAGAAGATGCTCAAGGGACAGAGAGGGGGGAAAAAAGGCCAGGGCAGAGTGCCCTTCTGTTTGAAGCTAGAGAGAACCCTTGGTTACCTGCTTGAAGAACAGTGGTGTGTGAGTGAGAAAGGGTTTAAAAGAGCAGCCTGTCACTGATCACCTCCCCTAGCTCTGTCTCCATATGGCCTGTCAGCCTCTGATTAATAAACAGCACAGCAGAAACACACTGAGAAAGACATGAGGGCCGTCCCAGCTGAGTCCTCAATTCTGCAACCTTGAGCTGCTGAACAACAAGCAGGGTAAACCTCTGCTGTGTGCATAACACGTCACACGGGCCCCTGGTAGACAAGCCCCCACTGGCATAACACTGCTCAGGGCTGGGTTCATAAGCTGGTTGTTCAAGAAAAACACGTTGGTAAAATTCAACAGTCAGCTAACTGCTATCTACAGTGAAGCGCTTTTATATCTCTAGAATACAGTGCTGTGAACACCAGAAGTACCACTAAGACTGGATCATGCTGCAGCCTTGCTACCACCAGAAGATAAGCAGCCACAGTATTAACTGTACCCTGGCGGCCAGTCTCACACAGTGAGCCAGCCTGTAGACTTTATCAAACATTAAATTATGCAATCAACAGCAGCCTATTTTTGCAACATAACAAGTCAAGAGCTGTACATTTTGTGTAAATAAATTAGGGAAGCAGAAGTCGATTTCTTAATTAAGCCTGCCGGTATCATAGTCTTCACTTCCCTTGTTTTTGTTCCAAAAATGTCCAACACACTGAAGAGAATGGTAGCAGTTCTCGAGTAATGCTATTAGTTATTATAAGATGAACTCAAACACTTCTGTTCAATAGGGTACAGTAGCAGCAGTTAGATAGTGTGCCCATTACCGGTAACTCAAGCTGTGAAGACTTGTCAATGTTATTGATGACCACAAACACAGCACCCTTTCTCTTTCATCACTGTTTTTCTTGCCTCATGGATTAGCTTCCCCTTATTTGAACAAACAATGTTTGGCATTCCCCCTTCAAAACATATCTTTAACAGTCCACCTTTCAAACACCAGCACCCCAAATAATAGCAAATTATATTATTTAACCACAAGGAATGCCATATAAAAAACTAAACAAAAAACAAGATTAATCTTAAAGTACCCTTCTAAAGGGGAACTTACTTTAGCCACAATGTCCACATTTGGTGCACATCTCTACTTGATCTGTATCGTACAGACCGCTGCTACCTAAGGTTCCTTAAAGCCTGCTGCAGAACGAAGTGGAACACATATTTATTCCTCATTCAAGAGCCATTTAGTGGAGTACAAGCAGCTGTACAATGCATTGCGCCATCACGATTCATCTAGACACAATGAGTGTCTGTGAGAGATGCTCCTATCTTCCTCTGAAGTGTTCCTTAAAAGTTTACCCACCAAGGCATCTATAAGGAATAACTCATGCCTGTCCTTCACACACACGACTTTGATTTTCTCATGCAAATTCCAGCCACAGGCAGTCAACACAGCATGCTGCATTTGTGTAATTAATCCTTTCACAGCCTGGAAATCATTGCCACATCTGCTAACCAGTCCTCACTCTGCACTCAGCAATGCATGCAGAATTCCCGATCTCCCTGCACCCAAAAGAGTCAGCTGTTATCATGAGTCACAGCCATATTCAGGACAGCCTGCACTGTTGGAGGATCCTTTTTCCTGAGGATTGTATACCAACAGGACTCACACACACAGGTTTAAACACAGATAAGCTTTAATAGCAGGATTTCACAAGGTCGTCTAAATGTGCAGTTTTTATTCCTCAGATACAAGACTGGGTGAGTGGGTGCAAGGGATCTGGCTGCACTGTAAAGCTTTGACACTTGTATTTTAAAGACACAGACATTGAGCTCATTAACCCCTGCAGTTCTGCTATAAAATTAAACATCATGTTTAAGACTGCAAATCCACATTTGATTGATTGCCATTGAAACTGGTGTGCACATTAACGAATAATTAAGACTAGATTTAGTATTTATACTTTGCTACTTGTAAATGTTTTTACACTGACTTCCACATACCACGCACAGGGGTTTACAAAACATCAAGGTCCTTTAAAATGAGGAAAAACTTGTAATAAATGCAAGATCCTTGACATTTTCAGATAAACGTTCAGGGAAATTCCATAGCATTTGATGTGGTTTTTATTTTAAATTGACCAATTAAATGCTTTAAGCTTTAAAGCCTGAATTCTTCTGTGCTTATAGATCAGGACAGGTCATGAAATCTCAGGATGCAGAAAATTAGAGTTAGAAATTATTACAAAGCGTGGGAATCTGTTGGCTCAAATCTGATGTTTAAAAAACAAGTGTTAAAACAAATGAACAATCATTGAGTTTGTTTCTGTCTCTTTACAAACAAAGGCAATAGGAATCTGCTGGGGTTATCATGCCTGTTTCAGGTTGATGTTCCTGTGTAAAGGCACAGCATGTGAGACACACTTACACACACATGATCAGCAGTTGCCTGAGCTCTTGTGTGTAAATGAAGTGTCACCTTACCCACTGTTAATTAGCAACATTTTAACACCCGCTTGCAGATAAGCAATCCAGTTATTCCTGATTGCAAAACCTCCTGAAATAAGATTCGAACCTTGAGCAGACCTTTCCTGATACGTTTTTAGATATAAACTGTACCTTTTACTCATTCTGGGAGTGGTGTGAAATAAATAAATAAATAAATAAATAAATATTTAAATAAACAAACACACACACACACACACACACACATATATATAGAGGCATTTCTTCCTATAGAAGATATATTTTTAACAGTCAGAGTATGCTGTGCATATATTATATATACCTAGAGAGAGAGAGAGAGAGAGAGAGAGAGAGAGAGAGAGAGAGAGAGAGAGTTTATGTGCTAAATCTTACTCTTCTGTTGTAATTTAATTTTCCCCTTTTTCAAACTAATTAAAAAAAAAAAAAATCAGTGCAAGATCTAATTTAAGGTCCATGTCATTATTATTATTATTTCTTTAAATAAATACGTACATTTGTTTTTTAAATAACATACATGCAATCTGATAATACAAAGCTATTCTCAAATATAGAAGTAACTTTCATGCATGCATAAATATCAACCCTAACCCCACACCCATACCTTCAGTGAAAACTATTAAAAGTTATTTTTTTTTCCAGTCACTGTAGTAAGGCGACAGTAACACATAGCATCTATTTTTGTAATTCCAAGTCATTTTATTGGGGTCATTTAATCTTTTAAATATGTGTCCATAGCGACTCAGCTGCTGTTCTGTGCAGGCATGTCAGACTTGCTGAGTGGGAAATAGAGTACAAAAATATTGCTGTTAAAATGATGCCACAGCTTTTTAAATTACACAACAGCTCAATTGGTTAACAATTAATCCCACTGCCCATAGATTATGATGATTGCAAATGACAGCAGGACCAAAAACCCTAAAGAAAGCACAAGTAACACTTCCCTGGCTCTAGCATACATTTTAAACACTGCTCGGCAGAACAGTCCCCTCTATTGACTGAACAATGGACTTTGAAAGAGATGCAGCCCTTGTATCTAACAAGAGAAGTTCCCATGTCCCTCACACAATGTTAACAGAGAAGCCAGCCTTACCGTGCTGTTCAGACTGTGATAACTTTCATCCCCACCGACAGAAGAGTCTGTGTGCCGGGCATCATTCGGGGAAGACATTTATCTTAAAGTTTGACAACTCGACCACCAAACCCCCACCGAAATGCAAAGGATCAAAAAATAAAATGAATTCGGATCCAGTAATCCACAGTGAGAGACTATGCCTGCCTGCCTGCCTGCCTGCCTGTTCGTTCACGCTTCACAGCACTCTGGAGCTCCGCTGGCCTCCACACTCAAACTGACAGACACACACACACACACACACACACACAGCTCTACACTTGTTAATAAGTTAGACACTCCCCCCTTTCTGGCGGTTGCTAGGAGACCAGTTTCTGCTGAACCCGCCTCTTGTTGTGACATCGCCAGCAGAACATGCATTATGCTCTTCTACTCTCCCTGTGCCCTGCTGAACAGGGCCTGTGTGACGAAACACTCAGGTGGCCAGAGGAGGAGGAGGAGTGGGGCGGAGACAACTGCACTGGAATCGAATCCCACCCGTTAAAGTTTAAACCCACAGAAACAGGACAATCCTCCAAAGAGCACCAGACAGAACTCCTGTCTCAGCATCCACCATCTCAGTACTGCAGAGAAATGAACACTTGTAAGGCTTTTTTCCAGACTGTTGGCCTCAGCTGTAGCAGATTATTTCTTTATTTGGTGGTGGCTTCAATTAACATGTGAGAATAACCCACAGTTCTGGAACCCTTGAAAATCCAATCGTTTGGAACCTGCTTTAGAACCAACATTCTATCAAAATGTACAGTGGAATTGTAACAATAGCAACATCTGAACATCCAGTCCTGGTCTTTGTTCCAACCATATTCTTATTTATTAAACTGAATCAATTAAGCCCCAGGCCAGGGTCCTACGACAGTTGACGGCTGAATGAGAGTTATTAAACCTGGAATAGAACAGCATTCCAGGAACGGAGCTGCAAAGTCATGGTATTGTCTATTACTGTAATTGAGTAAAGTAAAAGCTAAGCCTTCCACTGCTTTGAAAAGGGGGAGAGTTTGTTTTACGGTGCGGTTCAGAAACACAACAATGAATCGAAACGCATCATGAATGAGGTCACAGCCTTCCTCAGAACAACACTGCAGGGCAGACACAACAGAAAATGGGAGCAGTTGGACGCAGGATGTTGTGTCACAGCTCTGGAACGCTACATCCTAATGAAGACGAGACACAACCTGCCCCCAGCCTCCCTCTCCAGAGGACTAGTGCAATTCTATTGGTATTCATGCTGGGGTGCGGGAGTCTCTTCTCAATGTTCCTATTAATCCTCTTTGCTTTTTCTCCCACAAGCAAAAGCAATCTGGAGAAGCAGTTCTCTTCGAATTCTTTTTCTTCCCTTTCTGATCAGAATTCTGATGCAAAGCTGGAGCAGCTTAACACGGCGTTTCAGAGACATCACTAGGAAAAGAGGACTTTCCACAAAGGAATTTTCTCCTCTTGGCTCACAGTATTACAAAGAGCACCGGTCTGTGTTTTAAGGAAGGATAATCGCAGGTGAAGACCCAGACACACAAAGCCACACTGTGTCAAAACTAATGATTGCAATGATTCAGCATCAACTTTGTATCTTTCGTTTCACATTTTTGTTACCTGGTAGAATATTAACCATTAATTGCAGATCAATATTCCCAAACGAATGAACCCTCTCCTTATACTGTAGTGCAAGCATTGTTTCTTTTGGAAACGGTGCACCTGGGCTGAACACAGGTCTGTACACAAAGAAGTTCCTATTTCAGAAGAAGGTCACTGTGGCTCCTCTGGACAGACACCCCCCCTCTCTGAGGGGCTGAGAGACACAGTGCAGTCGCTGTGCTCAGGAAGCCTGGAGCAGGGGAACAAGAAAAACATTCACTTCCTTACTACAGGTATAAGATTTAAACCAGACACTGGAGGAGAGTGTGTGTGTGTGTACCTTGAAACAGTAACTCACCATGATCTAGCACCATCGGCACACAGACTAGTCTCTTACGAAACAAAGGAACACTACAGCAAATGCTAATGCAAAGCTCCACCCCTTTCGGACGAGCAGGCTCCGAAGATACAGCATAGAATAACAATCATGGGAAATTCCACCAGACTTCCTTTAAGTTGTTATCCCCTGGAACTTATTTTCACTTACCTTTTTGGTAATTTGATAGAATTTGATATGTTTCATTAATTCAATAAAAAAAAAACAAAAAAACAATGCTTGCAAAACAAAAAATCCTACATTCAATCCTTCATTATTATTCCTTCATTTTAAAACAGTACATGTGGTTACAATGAACAGCAGACACAATGGAATATACGCATTGCAAAACTCTGTTTCAATACTGCAAACTGCTTGCCTTACATTGTATGCATTCTCCGCCATCAGAAAGCCACTTAGGAGCTCTGTGCTACTGCAATTCCAATGGAAGCTGCACGCCAGTGTCTCAGGACTCCTGCTTCACTGCTGTGAATCTGCTTTGCACATTCATTAGCTGCAGAACTCTGTACACCATCTAACTGATCTGCTACCATGCATACAAATTACCGTTGCTGGGCCCATTTATTCAGCTGCAGGATTCTGTACCATCTTCTTACTGCCAAACCATGTATCATTTTTACTTGTTCATTTTATTTTTAACAGGCAAGCAACACTATTTAAGATAGCAAATCTATTGAACCGGGATGAGAAAATGTTTCCAAACTGACCGTATGTAAGACGTGGCCAGATAACAAATGCCAAGGACAACAGCTCCATTGCAACATGACGTTCAAGCGACTTTATTAGAGCAAGCTTATCGAAGACTTTTCTAACCGTGAGACTTCACAGCAGCACAATCATTACACAGAAACATGAAATGCAAAGCAGTGACATTTTAAACAATGCCGGCCTCACTGGAAGCCTGCTGCAATGTTGGATTCAGTACAGCTGCTCTACATAATTGCCCGGGAATACATTTCTCTGATAGCACTATTGATAATAAAAGAAAGCGATTAAATAAACTTCTTCTAATAATAATTATTACCAGTACAGCTGTGGCCAAAAGTTTTGCATCGTTTCGAATTTTAGGATTGAGACATCATAAAAATAAAAATAAACTATATTAACTTCATTTAGATATTTTAGTAAACATTGTGTAATAAAAAACTATTACAATTATATCACAAGTCTGCAGGAAGCCATAACAGTAGAACAGTATTTCATGTTAGATTTCAATATGCTAACATAACATTATTCAGCAGGTTTCATTTGACTTTATGAAACAAAATGAGCTAATTATATTGGGTGATGCAAAACTTTTGTCTATAGCTATGTATGTTTCAAGTATCCCCAAAATCTAAAGCATTATATATATAGATAGATAGATAGACAGATAGATAGATACCTAGCACTACCTAGACACAGGAACACCTGAACTAAATACAGGACAGCTAAGCTGTTTACCAGCGGGCACAAACAAATAACCCTGGCAGTACAGCTTTGCAAGGGACGCGGTTTACTCACTTTTGTGACAGCTCGGAACCAGAGCACACTGCCTCCTGCTTCCTTCTACTCAGCAGCCTCGAGCAGACTGACTGCTGCCTTTTTATATTAGTCAGCTGGCTTTAATTTACAATAATTGCCAGCTGTCAAACAATTAGACAATTAGCCATAATACAATTAACACTTTGCACCTGTGTTTGGTAGGGAGGATTTAACCCCCCTCCTGCACTGCTACTATATATTATATATATATATATATATATATATATTATAGATATATATATATATATATATATTTACACTGCAGTATACCATGTATTGCCCTTGATCTGGAACTCATATGTGTGATAAATGTAAATACATCATTCATGAGCAAAAGAGAGTCCCAGTTCGGAATGAAACACAATGCAGGCCATTGTGCTTAAGGAAACTTGGGTGCTGTGCACAGAGGTTAGCAAAGTGTCAATCGACCACAATTCCACTGAGCGACTGTCAGCTGACAAACCCATTCTCCAACCACACAATCCAGCGGTGAGGACCCCCACAGCTTTGACGGGACCACCAGGAGTATTTTACAGCTGAGTGAACTCACCGAACAGGGACGTTCTCGCTCTTACATTTAACTCTGTTGTATGGAGCCAGCCACCCAATCAGAAGCTTTGCTCTGTGGGATATACACCCACACAATACTCAATCCCCCTAAATATCTTTCTCTATAATAATGATGCGTTTCAGGAATAAAATAACCCCCAAAACAGGTATATTACAAAAGGTCAGTGCCTCTCCTCTTAATACATTACACTTCAGTATACAGGTTGTTCCCCTACTATTTTAAATAAGGAAGTAGCAAATTATGCAGCATTATAAATTTGCATACTGTATTGCTTTCACAATAGACAACACAAAGGATTCCTTGGAACAGTTTCTTCCTCTGAGAAGCAACACACAATTAAACAGATAGACTTTTTGGGCACGCAGCTCGAGTATAGGTTAACATCACGCTCGTATTTCACACCAGGGGAAATTCCAAAGCCTTTTTAATCCAAAGTTGAACGTAGCACCTTGTGTCTCTGAAAGGAGGGGCACCACTGACCTCACCCAGCTTTAACTCAAAGGCGCTTTGGCTGTTAAGTAAAATGAAGGGTATTTTCTCTTTCCTACAGTGAGTCGCCTTTTGCTTTTCTGGTTAAATAATAAATCAGTTAAACACACACACACACCCGCCTGGAGCTGGGGTGACCATTTCAGGCTTCCCCAATGTACGATGAAGGTCATGCTGTATCACTGTGCTACTGTACATTGGTGCTGCAGAACATAATGAGCTACATTGTATACAGCACAGTAAAAGGATATTCCTCTAGTCTAGAACGGCCAAACACCTACAAAGCAGATGCTAAAATAATAATAATAATAATAATAATAATAATAATAATAAATGATTTTGGTAGCACTGCAAGATGTTATTACATTGTAATATAACCTTTGTAACTAGAAATGATATTACACAGTAATTGCAATGTAACATTTTGTACCTAGATGGTAACACCATGCCACAGATCATTTTTCATGTAATTATTACACCACTCATGACCCGGTAAGAGAAGAACCTTGACCTGTTTGGATGTGCCCTGTGATCTAAATTGTTGGTGTTTTTATATAAAATCCCAAAGTACAAAAAAACATTGCTTGTCCTGTTTTGAAGCAAGTGCAAAGGCAAAAGCTAAGAGCAAAACTAGCAAGAAACACCACATGAGAAGAGGCTGAACTAGCTGCCCAATTCCCTTCGTCAGAGCTTCACAATGGGGCCCCCCGTGTGTGTGTTTATGTATTAATTGTACAACCCTAAACAGTACTAGATTTAGAAGCACTGAAATAAACAAGAGAAACTCAACACTGATGAAAAAAGCTTTCAGTCAAAACGCTGTCATTGAATCACTACATACAGTATATTCACAAAAAATTGTGTACAGGCATGTATAGAAATCTATTGCAAATTAAAAGGCAGTTTTCTTTATCCAAGGTGACTTACTTAGAGACTAAGGTGTGTGAACTATGCACTACGTGAACTCCTGTGAGGTGCACTTTATCAATACCATGACACTGTAAAGAATATTCTACTGCCATGTCTAACAGCTCAACAGATTTCTATAGAAAATGCTTTTTTTTTTTTTACAATCAATTGTTCTTTGTATCAGTGTGTACCACAAGCCGTTTCAGAACTCGTCTTCTCCTTTTGGTTTCCTCTTTTTCTACCAATCATTCTCTAGTATTTTGTCATAACCTGAGTGTCAACACTTTACAGGAATTGGCCATCTCTATGAAAGGCTATTCAAGGAAGCTGCTTTATAGTCTATGAAAATGCAACTGCCAAGCAACAGACCGCTAAGGAGGGCCCTGCACAGTGGGCAGCTGCCCTGCTAAAGAAGAAGCTGGAAACAAGTGGTTTACGTTACACTACAAGACCAAGTTACCAGCACTTCAGGAGTTGAAGGCGTGAAATACACGCACAGTGCTGAGCCCGGGAAAGCCACTCTCATTTAACTGTTGCAAACCCAGCCGTCTTGTTCAAAGGGCCAAAAAAAACCCAACAAATGCACTTTCCTTAACAGCTGCAGCAGGGTTTAGAGCCGCAATGGCCAGCCAGGACGGCAGAGATGTAATGCGACAAGACAAAGGCATGTGTGAGCATTCCTTCAAATAACACAGCCTTAATCTTCCAGGAACACTGGTTGGACTTCCGAAGCAAAGAATGGCTTGCAAAGTCCTTATTTATGTATGTATTTATTTTCAGCTATATTCAGTTTCTGTCACAGTTATTGATTTCCACCACTGCTGCTTATTTGTTCTTTTGTGTTCCTGGTGTTTTGATTGATGGAATGAAGTTGCAGTAGCAGAAAGAAACTCCAGCACAGGGCTCCAAGCAAGGACAGAAGGGAAGATGAATCCTAAAGTGGTTTCAACATTTTAAAAGAAAGGCAGCCGGATCGGGACGGACCCATGTGACGCCTCCACTGCCCAGTGCTCTTTCATCGCAAGACAATCAATGACCTAAATAAGCCTGCCAACAGATCGAGAGAGAGAGAGAGAGAGAGAGAGAGAGAGAGAGAGAGAGAGAGAGAGAGAGATCAGAGCAGAATAATCTGCAGGGCTCATCCTGAACTAGAGAGGGTTGGGTGGGAGACACTGAGAAGCACCCCAGCACAACCATCAACACAACCATCCCACAGCAAAGACCCAGACTGAAGAAAGGGGCTTTCAACTCTGCAGATCTGTGAAAAAGTCTAGGAAAGTTAATTTCACTCAGAACTTATTATTATTAGTTTATATGATACTCCACCAACACTTGCACATGTGTCCTTGTGTTGTAATGTCTCTGTAGATGGCTACAACGTTGCTATAGCTGGGATTCAACACTCTTTTAGCAGTTGTGGACCATTTCATTGAGAAACCCAACCTATTCCTCGTGGTACCTTCCCTGTAAGAAAGTGAACAAGTCTGCTTAGCCTGGGCAGCACAGCCATTGAACCGATTCCAAAAGAGACGTAACCATTGCGAAACCTTCAGCATTTCAACACCTTCTGTGGAAGGCCCTGCCAGGAACAGCTGCTGACGAAGGTTGGTTACCGTTATCTACAAGGAACTCAATTACAGTGGGGGTACATTTTTACACACAAACACACTTTCAATACCTCCAGCTGCCTTGCTATAAAACAGCTGCTGGCAGGATAAGAGCTGCGTCCTCTTTGTCTGCATCAAACCCTGAGAGGCCATGGCCCTTCTGTCCACAGTACTGTAGTTCAGGGGTATGGTAACCTTGCCTCCTTCTGCACAAACAGAAACCTGCTCCCCATGCCCTTGGCAGTGCCAGACCCTTTCTGATGGGTCAAGCTGTGCTCTGTCCTTAGGGGGTGGCATGACGTGATCTGTTTGTCCTTCAAATTGCAAGGTCTCGATTATCCTAGCTAGAAATACCCCCGTCATGTACTGGTAGAGATTAATAGTTTCCAGCTTTCCTTACCTGTCGCTGGTCACTTGGTGGCAACCATTTTCAACCACATGCCTCAGCAACTGTCAATGTGCTTTACAGTGTTGGGTGCTTCTCGTAAAATAGATCACGTTTTAGACAGTGCTATTCCCCCAGAAAGAGGGTGATAGCTCTGTATCCAAAGGGATAGTGCTGCGAACATGAGCAGGCAGTCTCTTAAGCACACTGGCTGTTCTAAGTTAACAGAATTAAAAACATCCAGCAAAAACCACACAAAATGTAAAGCCACTTCCTGCAATGCAGTTACCATTTAAAATTGAAACAAAAAAAACAATCACCCATCTCCCACAGAGCAGCAGCTTCTTATCAGCCTTTTTAATTGGTTTTCCACAGCAAGCTCCTTAGCTGGGACCCTGCAATAGCAGAGACATCATTAGACAGGAAGAAACATTTGAATACCCTAATTAGCTGGACTTAATTAAAAATGCTGCCAAGAACATGGTACAGGGAAAAAAAACTCTACGTGATCATGCTTGTCCACCTTCATTCTGATCACACAACACGCTTGATTCAACAGAGTGGTAGTTATTAGTCGAACAGTGAAGGGGATACATTTAGCAATAAGAAGTTGCAATCAATGCGTAATCAATGAGCAACTAGAAGTTCCCAAACCCCACTGACTATGTTTCGGTGGGAGTTTCAACCTCACCACCTTTGGAACCATCAAGCATCGCTCCAATTCCATTTGGTTTTTTCGAGTGTTCAGGAGTGTTAAAGTTCCACACAACCGAAACATTCCACTCCTCACTGATCTCTTGTTGATTCCTGCCACACAGCCGGCTCCTCTAGTGAATATCTTCTTTGATTTGCAGTGGCGGCAGCGATTCAGCTATTGATCCCCACCGCTAAATTATACCCTTCAGGTTTTCAGCAGACAGCCTCTTATTAAGATAAAGTAAAACCCAAGCTTGTGAAATTCCTTTTAAAGTCTTAAATGCTATTAACTGACCCTCAAGGCGACAGACTGTCAAATAAGATCCAAGATGAAATATGGTGTTAATTTGAGTTTTTATAATATCACTGGGTAGGACCTCGCTGTGTTTATTGTAGTGCTATATTATTCATTTAAATCTGTCATTGTGTTACAAGAGAAACAGATATAATTCGACACAGTGTTGCATTACTTAAAAGATATTCTACACATGCTTTTTTTTGTCTTGCCGGTTTATGAAAGGCATTTTAAATCACATATATTAGTTTGTAATGGATCTTCATATTACCTGAGATGTGTTTAGCACTTCGACTCTGATTCCTTCTAAGATAAAGCATTGCTCCCTTTGGGTCCCCAGCCAAATCAACAACTCTGCCAGACCAGGAAACTAGCCAGCAAACCCCTGATTGCATGACTCTTCTTTCTATGCCTTCACTAGGGGAGCAACAGGAAACCCCAATATATTTTACTTTGGAAAGAATGGATTAGTCTTGGGCTATTTTATAGCGTACAGTACTTGCAGATTACTTTCATTTACAACTGAGAGAAAAAACAAGGAACCCACAGTAATGAATAAAATAAAGCTGGGCTTGGCTGGGCCCTCTTTAAGACCCAAAGTGTTTTTCGAACCCCTGCCAAAAATTTTAACAGCAATACCAAAGCCTGTCACAGATGCACACTGAGGTATTTTTTTATATTTATTTTTTTTAAGAAGGGCTGTCTGTCTAGGTTTCACAGACACACACAATCAGGGGAAGTCACAGAGCTGTGCAGAGTTCACAGTGCACTCTTCCTCCTCTCTATGCAATTCAAGCACACAGAGGAAGGGGGGCCGCTCACAGACACCTGTCACATTACTGGCTGACATTTCAGACGAAGAGTAAACCTAGTCAGGAGCTGCTTGCACCTAACATGGGAGTGTGCCTTCAGGACCCAGTTTACACAGCGATGCGCAAACCCCCGCCACTCTGGGTTTTTAGTTGCAATCAGGTCCTAAATAGTTCAATCGATCCTTAGAAGGACCTTCTTGGAAAATCAACCAGCACCTTAATTTTAACCCCAAAACTCCTGCTAAAAGCGAAGAAACTGCATTGAATATGTGTAAGCAGCCATTCCATTATGGGAATACACAAGATGAAGCTACATTGGCAATTAGTGGTAAAAATGACTGCAGGGAATATACTAGCAAAGAAAAAAATCAATGAAACCGTCTATTTCAGTGGAAGAGTTTCAGATGTGCTGAGGTTTGTTTTGCAAGGTCCACTCAACGAGGACAGCACAGCCGTGAATATCTTCCACACTGCTTTAGTTACCCCCAGGCAGGGTGCTGTCTGACCTAACTAAAAAAAACCCTCACCAACTGACCCCGCAAGACATCGATGTACAGAAAGCACAGCAATGTTGCTTGACCTGCAGAAAAACAACCCGTCTATCTCATTGATATCCTGACCACGTCACCACAACAAAGCTCCATCGATACTTGTTGCAAACTGGATTGCATTTCATTTTAAACACGTGTTGGTTGCTTATTTACACATGTATCAGAAAGCACTTTCACATCAAAAATGTAATTGCATGACTCAAGATAACACTAAGGCATCATATTAGGAATCTCTTATCCTGTAATCTGTCTCTCAGGAACACTCCTCACACAATCAGTACCCTGCAGTGCAGACCACAGACAGAGGTTTAATCGTCATTTGACTCCTCTCCTATTTATTTAACTTAACAGATCCTCACAGCTGTATGCAAAGTGTAGTCTAAACCTGCACAATGACGAATATTGCCTGACAGCCTGACATAAACCTTCTTTATTTCGCTTGCCTTGTTCTAATTATACTACATTGGTACAAGGCATGTCTAAAAATAGCTTTCCAGAAGACACAGTGCTACGTGGGGTCTGCCTGTACCATGAAGCTTTTGTCTTGATTGGCTTATTTTAGTTTTTATGCATTGCCTGTGTGTATTCTGATAGTGTTAGCAGTGGGAGACTGGAACGGGGGTGTGGGGGGAGGTGATATGTCTTTCATTATTGTAGAACACAGTATATAAATAGACTGCTAGCAGAACAAATAAAGAAGAATTTCACCAGAGGAAAAAGTCTTGAATCTTTATCCTTGCTATTAACCAACCAACAATGCTCCAATCACAACTGGGTAACACTTTACATGAAGTGCCTCTAATTAATTACTTGGTAAATACATGTACTTTACACTTACTTACAATTACAATGTTACAATGCATAGCTAAAATGTACTTAATGTGTAAATCTTTTTGCATGAAATAACCGAAACCTTAACCCTAGCCCTTTTCTGATACAGGTTTAAAATCCTCCCTGCGTAAAAACATGTGTTTATTGTTTAATTATTTCATTACAATTGTATCATTGTTTTATTAGTAATTCTCCCCTGCACCTGGCTAGCATTGTAAATTAGAGCCAGGTGCAGGGTATTTAAAGAGAGCAGGCAGTCTCATCGGGGCTGCTGTGTGAAGAGCCTGACTGTGTGTTGTAGTGTTGAAAGGTACTGTGTGAAGCCTGTTTGTGAACAGTGTTGTGCAATACTGTGTGTTTTGTTTGTTTTTCAGCAGGTAAACAGCCTTTTTGTAAATATTAAAAGTGCATAAAGTGCTGAACCTCCAGTCCTGGGTCTATTTAAAAAGGGCAACGAAAGTGATCGATCACACTGTGTAATTGCTATATCAATACACGCTAATTAGAGACACTTAATGTAAACTGTGACCCACAACTGTACCCTAACTTACTTAAACAATGTGTAAGGGAGTGTGGACAGGGTATGATATCCTTTAGTTAAAATGCTCCATTGCTCCCAAGTTTGTTTTTAGAGCGACTGCATATGATTGAGGGTTTACAGTCTTGGATGTACTAACATAGGAGCTATGGTGATATTACAGCACAGAAGGGAAATCGTTGCACACAACCACAGGTTTTAAAAGGAATGGAAACACGTATTACTTCTGAAGAGGCAAAGCTAATTTGCCTATAAATTAAAGTAACTGGGGCGGGAAAATCAATAATAAAATGCCTCGTTAATCAAGGGCTAATCAGCTGTCTCACACCTAATGCTGACGAGCCAATTTAGAAGATTTGAAACGGGCCCAATCAAAGCAGAGAAGCAGCCAAGGGATGTTTTACTATGGCAACAAGGCCCTGAGATCCACAGCCAGTCGGTGCAGTACAGGGCTCTATCAATAGGGCTGCCTCTCCATGCATACTCTCAGAACTCTGCAAAAGAAACAAAGCCACAGCACAGGAGAGTGTTAGATAGAGGCTGCTAAGCTCCCTCTTAACGGAAGATTGCCAGGCTGCGTATTAAAACAAAAGCAGACTCGTCAGCCCTGAGAGCTACCTTCATCACAAATTAATAATTAAACAATTCTCTCTGGAGCACCATTAACATCAGCTGGTTAACGCAGTGGGAACGCAGGTTGAGTGGACTGGGCTCTGGGTACAAAGCCCCCAACCTTCATAACAACCAAGGTCACTGCAGGACAAAAGTGATTTCTGTCTGACAGCTGCTGGACGACAACCTCAAATGAATTCAGACTGCCTGAACCCAGGTCCTACAGCGCAGCTACAGTATATTGTGATAATCTGTTAGAAACAACAAGTAACGCGTCAATAACTGTGTTAGAAAGGATGTCAGACAGCCATTTATATTACAGCACAGTGCACCAACACAGTGCTGTGGATTTATAAGAATAAAAAGAAAATTACGTGGCACAAAGCATATCGCTAGCTGTTTATTTATTTCAGACTTCATTTAAGCATCGGTTTCCTTGGATTATATATTTTTGTTACAGGCATTTATAAATTATGTTTTATGAACTAATTCAATCACGGGTTTGCCTCGGGATACAATTCAAGCAGTGTTTGTATGAATATCTGAACATTTGTCCCAGCGGGGATATTCATAAAAACATTTGTAAAAGTGTAGGTGGGAACACTGAACAAGAGAAAGAGTCATTCACCAAATACATGAAGGCCAGCCAATGAGCTGCTCTTGCTGTGCCAGACTATACAAGACCCATGCATCTATCAAACTCGCTAGCATTGATTCTTTATTGCCCTTGTTCGTCGCAGGTGGCTTATCCCTATGAGGCCTGTTTCCAGCAGGGTGGAATTTATCATTCCTCAATAAATCAAGAGGAATGAAATTCAGCGCTCCCCCTGG
This sequence comes from Polyodon spathula, assembly GCF_017654505.1. NCBI lineage: Eukaryota > Metazoa > Chordata > Actinopteri > Acipenseriformes > Polyodontidae > Polyodon > Polyodon spathula. Next base: position 29,260,392 of record NC_054554.1, on the reverse strand, counting down.
ACATCTTCAACAGCTCCACAGGATATGAGCAACTGAATACATGGGGGCCAGACTGGCTTATATTCTACAGAGGAGAAAATACACGTTTCTTACTAGCGAGAGAGAGAGAGAGTTTTAAAATCCCTTTATTCCAGAAATTAGTATACAATATCAAACTTATAAAGCCACTTTAAAAAAAAAAAAAACTAAAATATCAACGAGCCCCTGCCCTCCCTCCTCATGGGGCAGATACAGGACAGCTGGTCGCAGCCAGTGATGCAGAAAAACTGTACCAAACATTTCTGTATCTAGTTTAACAAACCCAGGGGGGTGTCCAAGCACACCAGCCTATGCCAGAGCATGGAGACGACTAGATTGTTAATGATAAGGACCTTAACCCTGAAAGAGAGCCGTGAGCCAGCTCTGCAGCCTCTCCTTCACCCTGTTCAGCAGCCCCTCCCAGTTCTGCTGCATGAACTGCTCATTCTCAAAACAGATTCCTAAAAGTTTGACCCCAGTTCTAATCCAGCTAAAATCTGAAGGCAGTAATGGAGGAGGGGTATCTTCCCAACCGCCAACAAGAAAGGCTTCACTTTTTGCCCAGTTTACGCGTGCTGAAGTAGTCTTCTCATACATTGTAATGCAGGACTCCAGCACTGTGACGTCTCAGTTGGTGGTGACAAACACACTGAGATCGCCTGCATATGCAGAGAGCTTGACTGGGGCTGCATTGGGAACAGCTGGCACTGGCAATCCCAGCAGATTTTCCCTTAGCTGGTGCAACAGGGGATCTATGGAGAGAGCATAGAGCATCCTTGAGAGAGCACAGCCCTGCCATATCCCCCTCTTCTCAGGGAAGGGGACAGACTCTTGTTTACCAGATTTGCACTGTTGAGGAAAACATCAAAATTTCATCAAAACCATCAACCCGCCCCACGGCAAGCAGCACATCTTTGACAGAATCGTTATTTTCAGAAAAAACTTTAAAGCCGTGGCGCCTAGTAAGCACCCCCCCCCCAACCCACCAGAGAGGGAGCCCATCTTTGGGCTAAAACGTTTACAAAGTACTAAGACAGTAATAAATACTTTTAAAAAACGTTTAATAAATATATAATTAATAAATCTATTAATAAATGGCGATACAGCTGACCACCGCTCTCGCACAGCTCACACTGTTCTGCCCTCTTTCACATATTCCTTTGAAACACGCCTCCCCTCACTGGTGCACATGCCAGTCACTGCTATCCACTGCTGGAGTCTCGGTAATTCACATTGTACAGATTGCTGAGTCAGATCCTCTGTGTCAGAGCACAGGGTTCAGAGGGGCTGATGCAGACATTCCCATTGCAGCCCATTTCCTTCCACGAGGAAGAGGAAGTGTAGGGTCTCTTGTCAGCAAGAAATTGGGTCTTTTTTTATTATTTGAAGCTTTTACTCCAGTTTTAATTAATTCCTGTTATGTTTTAAAGGAGAAAACACCACTTCATTGACAACTACAGTAACATAGTTCAAGGTTTCTCCTTGCTCGCTCTCAGAGTTTCTCTCTAGTTTTGTAACACTGACATGAAAAGTTCTATTTTAAAACAAACAGGAGTTAATTATTGACTTGGCACTTGCTTTTCACAAAGAGATGTTTACAGTCCTGGAGCTCAGCTTCCAGAGTCCTATCACTGACCACTCAATTGCACCATCTAGTGGTGTCTTTAAGAAGTTCTTCAAAAATCTGAAGCACTGCATTGAACTATTCAGAAACGGATTGTGTTTGCAATACAAAATCGTAATTGCACGCTGCTTTTATATTGTGAGTGTGAATGTACAGGGGGCGTCCCCAGCGGCATGTACTGGAGAGTTTAAATAATAATAATAATAATAATAATAATAATAATAATATCAGTGAAAATAAAGGAAAGATAAAGGTTCAATTATGTATAAGGAAAGTGAAAATAGCCCCACAGTGATGAAAACCCTTTAATTTCTCAAGTACTGCACACTGCATGTCTAAATAAATTAACACTTACACACAGATATATTCATGTATGATATTTTATTTGAACAGTTACATGCATACACATCTAGATTTAATTCACATTATTTCAATTGGTTGATTGTTGAAGGTTTGTGTATAGGTGGACACTGTTTCTGTACAATACATTACAGAAGAGCCAAATAAACTAATACAGAAACTAATGCAGCCAAAACCAGAACCCTCTGTGTTAGTGGAAGTCTAAGAAGTGAAAGTGAAGTATTGGGGAGAGCCGAGTTGAGGAGGGCAGAGCAGCAAGCAATAAAGAAAGAGCTGGAAGAATGGGACAGAAACGAAGTGAACTAAAGCTCTCGTTCCTATTAAAACATCACAAGATACAGAGGCTACAGAAACAATCTGAAAAAGGGGGTACCTGCATGTTCAGCAAATGAGAAACAACAGGAACACTGCCCTACAGACAGCTTGCTCGGTGAATAAACAGTAATCTGTGGGTATCTAGGGTAGAACAACTGCAATCCCAGTTATTTATAGCACCTCGACAGCGAAGACTTCATTTCAGATAGAAGTAAAGACAGATTGCCTTCTGTTTAAAACCTTCTCTTTCTGGGTTAGGCAATATATTCACTGTCAAATACTGACATCTAGTGACCCCTTGAAAAACAAACCTGAACTTGACTTAACAATGGCTAGCACAGCTTTTACAAGCAAAGATTTTAAACTCTTCATTTTAATAAATACACACGAACGGGGGTATCTAACTTCACATCCCTCTCTTTCTCTAACTTTTATTCATGTAATCCCATAGGGAACAAAGTTTTTTATCCAACCATTCCAGTTACAATGAAAAAATGAATGAACTTTATATATGGTAGACAGCTCCAAAGTAACCCCTAAACAAAATCCAGTGAAAACACCGTGTGCTGTATTCCCAAGGCAGCGCTGACTGAGGGAAAGAAAGGCAAGCAGCTCTGCCAGTGACAGTGACGACAGCGATCAATCAGTGATGGAGACTTGCTCACACAGTCACTAGGAGAGACACACAGCGCTGGAGACCACGAGCAGGTAAGATTGACTGGGAAGGAGTTCTGCTGGTTCTCGAAGCACAACAAGGGAAAATGACAAAGCCAAACAGAAATGTAAAATGTGCTCCAGTGTGAGAAGGGTCACAAGTCACACCCCTGACCTTGCTGCAAACACAGATTCTTTTGTCTGTTTCTATGGTGGCCGATGTAAAAATAGGAGAGAAGAGGTAAAGCAGAAAGGATAAAAAAGCTAGTTTTTTTATTTTAACTGGAATTGGCACAGTGTAAAGGGAGGTGTTATTTTCTTCCAGCGTGGCACAGATTTTTAAATAGAAGTCAACAGTGGGGGGGACCACGAAGCAGTGAAAAGACTGCAGTGGGAACCGAATCGTTAATCTCATTATTTCTTTACTTTTACACAATATAGCATATTAACTTTCTCTGATCTCATACTGTTTCCAAGGCTGAATGATTAATAAACAAGCTGACGAGAATGCTTTACAGGGGGAAGCAAACCTCAAGCTATCACGCTTGGGCTTTTCACAATACTTGACATACAAATGCCTCTAACTTCCCTTCTGTCCAAAGAGCAGGCTTAACACTTTGCCCTAATATGCATATTGAGTCAATTCAAAAGATTTCAAATCATAGTGTTTAATCTCACCTCAAAGACGCCTGGGTAATGAGATGTTGAAGACACTCCCTTCTTAAACCATCATGAAAGCGCCCAAATCCTTCTCAGTCAGGAAGCACGCTAATCCATGAGTAAGAGGTTCTAAATGGGCTCTGATCAATATTCATGAGGCAGGCAGGACAGCCAGAGATTTGTCGTTGGTTTTTTTGTCGTTGGAGATTACCAGTGTGAGACTCTCTGGCTCAAAACCAAACACACATTGTGAGCACAGCTAATGAGACGTTTCCCACAGTGGCCAGCCCAGGCAGCCCAGGTCTCAATTAGTGATTGCAGCCCATCAGAAATATTTCTTCATTAGAGGGTCCAAGCAGACTGCGCAGCAATCATTCTTGCTATAAGGTGGAACACTAATAGCACAGTCACCAAACTACGGCTTCTGACGATAGCACTATGAAGGGGGAGCACAGTAATGTTTCTAATGCATTATGCTGACGAACCACAAGAGAACCAGCTGGAAAATATTTCTGAAAGCTCATGTCAAGGTAATTGGAGACTCCCGTGTCAGACTCTGAGCAATACATCACAATAACAAGATATAAGAACACAAATTGAGACTAATGAATAGGCAGAGATATTTCCCCTTGGGCAACAATACACAAACTGCCTGGAATCATTACCATCCCCTCGCCACTAAAAGGGTTAAATATCAGCAACAAGCATGCAACATAAAAACAGCCGCTGAAAAGCCTTTGATAACAGGCAGGAATGTGCTCTCTTTCTGCTGCTTTGCAGCTTGCCTGCCATCATTTCTGAAATCCCAAAGCTGCATCTCCCAGGGAGAGAGGCGTTTTCAAAATGAGGACCAGGTCTGATTATATCACACAAATAAAGTCTCAGACATTACAGAGCAGGGGGATGCAGCAAATACATTTGGACAACCAAGGCCATTAGTGCATGCACATCAGAACCCATTACCTGGTAGTAATACTCCTCATACTCTGCCTCATACTGACGACACAGGGCACTCCTAGCCCCCAATGCATTTTTCAATATTTCTTCACAACCTGCGGAGGGAAAAAAGACAAGGAGATACTTTACAAGAGCGTAGACAATTCAACCAAATAGCTTCTCTACTGGTTATTTGTCTCCATTTTGTTACCTGCCCAGTTTAAAAGGGATGGATATGGCCTGTAACCCTTCACTTTGATGGAGCATGCACTCCGATGAGCTGCTGCTTGCCGGCTGCATTCAGGAGTATCTATTCATAATTATTAGTGAGTGACGTCCTTCAGTTTAAGAGATAGAACAAAATGGAAAATAATTTGCATTTAAAAAAAAACAAAACAGAGGTGACCCAGAAAACTGAATCTCAAATCAACATGTGCTTCTACCAGATAACTGCTAATTAAAAGGAAGAAACAGTTCAGAACCCTACTACCGGTCTCTAATTGGTCAGAGCTGGTCAAAATAGGAAGCTGATTGGCTAGCAGTTGCATGTCACTCTTTATCTGTGATGTTATGATCTCGTTCTGGCAATCTAAGACTTTCTCCATGTAAATGTTCCATATTCCATTTAATCAGTGTGTGTGTGTGTCTTTGTAAGTGTGTTTTTTCCCCACTGTGTTTAACGAGTCATTATAATAAAGAGCCCCTCTAAATAACCAGCAGCAGAAATGAAGCAGATGCCGGGCGGGTTTAATCCATCTTTCTGCCCTGTCAGGGGCTCAGAGGTTCATCCCTTTCCTTCTGTATTCACCCCGGTTCATTAGACAGGTTAAGAATAAAGGCATCTCCAATGGGGTTACAGAACTGCCTTCGACAGCAGAGGCTGGGTTCCTGGCAGGAAGCCGCAGCGAGGCCCCTTTGTGCCAGGCTCTAGCTGGGCTGCTGGCTGCAATACAGAGACTCGCCAGGATTTCAGAGACGGCATCGTGCTCGGCTGCAGCGGTGGTCCCCTGTGTGGAACCAATTTGCCATTAATTTAATAACTGTATTAACGAAGAAGAAAAAAAATGGCCCAGAACGAAACCGTTTTCATTATCAGCAATAAAAATAATTATGGATTTTGCACATCAAGACTTCTTCAGTTGTGGTCTGGTTTGTGCAAGAAGTCTTGGCAATCCTTCACAGACTACAGGATGGACTCTTTAAGTACAGCATGCCAGCAGAGGTTAAGGGTATTCTCTACCCAAAGTCTTTGTATTTAAATCTCTGGCTTGTTTCCTGTACTGCTGTTCAAGTTGACAATTACTGGCACTGGCTGCGTCGAGCTCTGCATCTGCACTGGTTTGCCCTGCATTTCCAGCTTTAACCAGCCTGCTTAATTACAATACTGTCTTTAAATCTGTGTCACTTATGAGATTTCAAAGGGATTTGCTTTGCATGAGGCTTAAAACCTTCAATTATGGTATCTCCCCCTAGCAGAAACAGGAAAGCAAAATGGTTTTGCTGCACAAGCAACGAATGCTTTCTACCCTGATGCTACACACCCTGCTCTCCTGAAAGGAAAGTCTGTACAATGCAGTGTCCTACATAAGAGTTCTATAATTGTGATCAAACATGCACCCAATTCAATGTGCCTGTCAGTATACAGGATGCAATGCCCGCCGTGTTGATATTACTGGTATCAGGAATGCTTGCCTCTGTAAAGAAGTGCTTGAAGTTAACATGTATCCAAAGATACTGTGCCAATGAACGTCTGAACTCCATATGGTACCAAACACCCCCCCCCCCATGGCAGAGCTGTGACTGGCTGTCAGTTTGCTGTCTTGGTCCTGCCATTCATTTCCATTGAGTGTTTAAACTGAACATGATCAAAGCTGGAGACTGGGAACGGGAGTTGGGCTCCATATCCCAAATGAGAAATTCCAGAACCCTCAAATCTGGGAAGCACTCAATACTTCTTTCACTCCGTCAAGTAAGCCCACTGTAGTAATAATGAGTCGGCTTGTCACTCCTCCAGATTCAGGGAACACAGCATTCTGAACAGCCGCTCTCCTGGTATTTAAAGCTGAAACATTTCAGCGTTTTCTCTTTTTATGCTGCGTGGCTATCTGGTCTTCTCTCCCTGTGTGGCCAGGAGGAAATCCATGTTGCACTTACATGAGCGTCAGTAAAGATGAAACCATTCGCTGTGAACCACTGAGCCATCATTCGTCAATGTGAATCACATCGCTCTTGAATGATAAATGAATGCGATTTACTGCAATTGTGAATTCAAGCTCCACCGTGTATCATAACGCTTAGCTGTGCAAGGAAATGTTCCATGACTAAAAGGGGCATTAAGCAGGGCAAAAATCTTAAAGCTTTATATTACATCTCACAGCTCCGGTTTTTAGATTACTCTTCTTAACCACAGCTAAGCACACAGCTCAACGCAAGGCCTGGCTGTGTAATGTTAGTGCACGTTAACTCCACTCACTCAAAAAAACAAGCATGGCTTTGTTCAAGAAGGACCAGTTCCATTGTTATTTCTGTTATTTTACACTCTGGATTTCTTCTCTCTAATAGTTTGCAATTGCTTTCAAATGGGGCTCATAACAGGGCGTGTCTATTGCAATAATGAGAATTATCTCTTCAGTCCCCCCCCAAACCCCTATCAATGATGCTCAATTTAAATGCGATTCAGGAGCAGGTCCTATGGTCTTGATTAGCAAATACAAATAGGATGCATTGAACACTGATTCTTTACATACTGAACAGGGATTAGAGCTTTTATGCAGTTCATTCAAAGTGTTTTTCCATTAGCTGCCAATGGTGCGCCACAAACCCACTCTGGGACACAGCATTAATAAGACAGGATTTCAGCTTTAAGATCTGACAAAGCTCTTTTAATGGATACTGGTGTATTGATTGTCCTCACGCTGTGCTTCTCCTGCTGTGATCCTTCCTTTGTTTAAAAGGACGTTTTGCTTTTAATTGGCTAGCAGCATCACGCCAAGTGTCTAATAAATGTGTGTGTTTTTCACACGCTCTACACGGAATTGAAAAGGAAGGTTCTGCTTTGAATGGCTAACTCCCCTTCTCTGTAATATCGCACTTGTGTAGATGAATTGGCTCGATGGACTGCCCAGTCCTCTCAGGGTATTTGAGGAGCAGGAATTAATCAAGTAATAATCTGCTCAGCTCTTAGGCTATAGAGCTTTGGAAAAACGATTAGAACATAAGAACATAAGAAAGTTTACAAACGAGAGGAGGCCATTCGGCCCATCTTGCTCGTTTGGTTGTTAGTAGCTTATTGATCCCAAAATCTCATCAAGCAGCTTCTTGAAGGATCCCAGGGTGTCAGCTTCAACAACATTACTGGGGAGTTGATTCCAGACCCTCACAATTCTCTGTGTAAAAAAGTGTCTCCTATTTTCTGTTCTGAATGCCCCTTTTTCTAAACTCCATTTGTGACCCCTGGTTCTTGTTTCTTTTTTCAGGCTGAAAAAGTCCCTTGGGTCGACACTGTCAATACCTTTTAGAATCATCACTGTGCGAAGAAACAGACACCCCCTGAAGATTTTAAACCAAATAGACTGAGTAAGCTAGAGCCGATCCTGCATATACAATAAACCTATATTTTTATATATATATATATATATATATATATATATATATATATATATATATATATATATATATATATATATATATATATATGTGTGTATGCATGTATATGATTAACTCCTGTACTATTGCAGCTCCGTTCTTCCTGTCGATGTCAGCCCACTCACATTCATGGCAATACTGCTGCCAGCACACAGCAATATAGAGCTTGTGTGAATAAACTGAAAGCATCACTTACCTTTTATAGCAAACACGCCATGGCAGAAATCCTTAAAGTTTATCCTGCCCAGCTCATTGGGGTCCAGATATTTGGTCAGCTTCTGCACCTACAAAAAGACAATGTTGTGTCACAAACAACCGTCATCGCTGTAGTTGTGCACGGTAATTGTGTGTTTACCACAGTTTACCATTTGTGTTATTTTGCTCTATATGGAGCTGCAAACCCCCTGCAATAAACACAGTGCCACATTCATGCCTGTAATTACAATGCTGTGAGCGTCAGAAAGGTGCTCTAAGTATTGCAAACTGGTTTTCTAATACAGTTACTGTCTTTGCTTTTCAGTTTCAAAGAGTGCAAATGAGTCTTGAAGGGTCTAAAAAAAGGAAAAAAAAAGACTTTGATTTAAATGTCCTCATTTTGTGAACTACTCGACAGACATGAATTACTGCACTGGTCGGGGGCATGACAAACACCTTAAAAAAAAGAAGAGGTGGCAAAGCTACAGCACAATCCCATCCTCGTTTCCAGGCTAGGCCACACAGAGCGGCAGGAGACTGACGGAAATAGAAAGTAATATTGTGTTTAATAGGCTAAACGCTGATCTCAATCTGAAACACATTCCGAGAGTGTGTTTGTGGCTGCTGGAGAGCTCATGTGTGATGCTAAATCTAGCAGGCAACATGGCCTGTTTAACAATGCAATAAAAAAAGGAATGATTTTGCAGAAGCATCTTCAATTAGTCTACCCGCTGTGCAGTGAAGGGATTAAAATGCTGTCATAACAACCATTAACCATTACTTCAGATCCAGCTCTTCTCTGAGTGCAAATCCACTAACCTAGACAAACCGATATGCAGGTTTAAAACTAAATATTTGTTTCAAAACTTCGCAATTGGCTGCTCTAGTGCACTGGGGGTTTGAGATCTGTCCTCTAAACCACTGCTGAAATAGCGACTTTAACTATTAACTACACGTGCTCCGGCTTTTCTGTTCCGTGCCACATCGTGGATTCTTATTGCTGTGTTACCTTAAACCGATCTTTGAAACAGACTTTAAAGTTATAAGTGTAAAACATTGTCAGGATGTTAACAATGAAAAGAGAAGTGACAGGTACATTATTTAAACAGTTGTAGCAGCACGTGGGGACGGGGAACATTGTATTTTTCGGAACCCCGCTACTTAATCTTTCACTCATAATATTATGTTTTATGACGTATTTGCTCAAGCATCTAGGCAAAACTGATAAACTGGAAAATCAGTGCTAATCTTTAAGTTAGCAATAGTATTCTGCAATTAAGGAATGTGCAGTATTTACACTACAAGTCATCTCTTTGTAGAGGAATGTGAAATGTTTAATTATAGACTAAAATCAATGCGTTGGTGGTTTCAGTGGATTTCATCTCACTGCAAAACAAACGCTCTTGAATTGTGCATCTAGGATTGCGTAAGATGGTTCAGCACACTGCACTAAGTTCAGAAAGAGGAATGCAAGCAGAATGCATTGCTCTGGTAATCTATGCTATCGCTACTTTCAGCCAGACATACATTTCAGTAAAGAGCCTTTTGTGTGAGTGTGTGTATGAGTGTGTGTGTGTGTGTGTGCGTCAGGCGGCACCAGCTCATACAACAGCGAAGGGCAAGGATCACAGACACACATTACAGCACCAGACATCAAGCACCGCGCAGCACTCTGATCTCTTATCTCCCTCGCTGGCGTGTACAGTGGTGCCACGCTGCAGAAGATAACAATTTCACAGCGCTATGAGGTCTGTCGCCACTGTAACCTATGGGGTGATTATACAATAACTCAGGGAAGAAGGACGTGAGCGCTCCTCAGACTCTGAATGCATGGCGGGTTCCAATGTGTGCAATGCCATAAAAACAAACAGCAGGACCTCTTAATGGGAGGATTATATGATTAAACTATACTGCAATGGTGCTGCTTACAAACGACTTGCAATGTGCCCTGGTTAACTAAAAACAGATGTTTACTAAGCAGCACAAAGATGATGAACACCTTGGGATTCTCATCAGCCTCCACACACGGTATCTGTCCAGTCTCCAGTCTGTCTCACAGCATGAACCACACAGAGCTGAATACTCCTAAAATGTGGAAAAATGTGTCTGTGGATTGCATATGCTTCCTAGATCTACCCTGTGTCTTTTTACTAAACTGGTTTGTAAATGTGATGTTCTCAAATTGAAATTACAGTAATATAGCAAATAATAACAGATATAGGCCATTGTTCAAGTTACCTTCCCCTGGGAGACACTAAAACGACGGTCTTGATGATCTGGAGGTATTGGTAGCTCTGAGGTATTCTCTGTCTGGGTCGTCTCCATGCCTGCTGTCTATACTCTAGTTGTTAAGAGACTATGTGACTAGTTTGTTTCTGTTGTCTTACTAGTTATAGTTGTCAGCAATATAAATGAGTTATTCAGATGTTACTCCACTCAGGTGCAACCAACTACAAACTACTCTCATATACAAGGTTGCTGTGGTTAACTGTTCACGTAGTTATCCTTTCCCATGCATTCCTGCACACACCTTATCACGCAACATTCTAGGTCTAATGGCAAGTGGGTCGTTGCCTTAGCAACTCTGCTTGTGCCATTTGCACTTGAATCACGACTTTCATCTTTGGCTGCGAGGCTTCAATGCAATGAAATGCCAATTGCAATTTAACAATCTAGCTGTTTCAGATTACTATGTATCTAGGACTGACATCTGGACACATTTTTGTGCTACTCTATGTATTTTAGTGACCATCCCTGATCTTTAAAAGTGAAGTCTATCATCTCACTATGTATGAAATCTGCTGACCCCCTGCAGGAATATATACTGCAAACGTTAGTGTGACTGGAACTAAATACGATCTTTCTAACTCTTTGCATGAATACCGTCACAATCCTTTTAAGCAGTATTTATACAGCACTTTGCTTTTTTATTCACAATTTTTTAAAATTTGTATTTTAAAGTGACATTGCCATAATCATTGGGAAAGGGCGAAACGTTGCTAAGCTAACACCTCCCACTCACTAACTGAGATCAAAGCCTCTGAATTTAGAAACATGTTCAGATCTGTGCAGTTATGACAGGGAGCAGAGAAGGTGCCAAATCTCATTAATCGCAGACTGCACAGTTCCTCACAGTACAGCCTCCCGCTTTCACTCCACTGAGCCACAGGTTCATGCAACCAAAGACAGCCATTCACTAAAGTTGTGCTTGTTCTTCAAAGTGAGAGAACAGGGACAACGGAGCAATCATGAGTCTCTCATGAGCACCGCCGAGGAAAGAGGCAGGATTCAACTGCAACAATGCCTGAACCCTTGCCACTGCTTTCCAATTCCCAAACCCAGGAGGATACAACAAAGGAAATGTGTTATATAGATTGGAGCTGCTATTTTACAAATTCTCTTGATTATAGGCTTGAATGTATAACCTCTTAGGGCATATCCACATGTGCTATTGTCTATGCTGCTGACGTGCTTATCACCGGGTGAATGAATTCAAATATCTTGTAGCTGACACAGAAAGGCAGTGCATTTAGTATTTGTCACCCTCGTCATTCAGCTTCAATCTGCTGACTGTTTTTGTAGCTTGATATCAGTTTGTATTTCACAGTTAATGAAGCATGTAATGATGTGCACGCTTAGGCTTCAGCAACCCAAATCAATCAGTCTTCTCATGCTCTTGGCTCTTCATCTAATATTAATCAGTGCAACAGTCATAGTTACACAAGTGCACTAGAATCAATCGTTGAATCAGATGGGTTTCTGAAGATGTGGTTTATTAAAGAATGCCCTTTAGTTGCTGCAGAAAGAAATATCTCCAGCAGGCGGCTAAACACAATGGCTATGGGAGTCATTTGAGTGATGTGGATTACGCTTCTGATTACTTTATTGTGTGGGAGAACAGAGGCAGACTTTTTTAAAATGAGAGGAGAAAGTCACAATTAAGATTCAATTGAGATTTAAGATAACTGTGATTATCCTTATCATTTTGAGCCGGTAATCAATAATGGAAAACGTCACTGTCGTCTAACCCTTCTGGATGCTCAAGAGAAGCTGGAATGGAAACTGAGGACACACAGCTGAATTAGTCCCACACCCCAGCTGCAGCATCCCTGTCTGGGCTCACCCCTACTTACTAGCTCTGATTTTGCTAGCAGTATTCAGACCCAGTATCCGGAGATGGATAGCCAGTGCTTTTCGGCAGTTCACTAATCCATCAATGCCAGCTGACTCTCATGAGCTGCGTTATAATATAATCTAACTGTGCTGTTACTCTCACATCGAAATTGATAGCTTAATTTCATATGGAAGGGAATGTATTTTACTGCCATCATCAAGTATTGCTCATGGTTGCTGTGACTCCAGACTCCAGCATGGAAACCTGCCATGCTTATTCTAAAGGCGGGTGTTGGCATCTGCAGAACACAGGACGAGTTTTATGTTTATATACCAAACATGTTGCCACTGCTGCACCTTAGATGACTCCGAGGATCTGAAAACAGTTTATGATCATACTGTTGAATGTACGAGCGGGCAGGGAATCCGTTTTACAGCTCTTGTGCTTGGTTCTCAGATGGTTTGGCGACTGTATGGTAAACTCTGTGTCATTTCAGAACAATTTTGTAAAAAAAAAAAAAAAAAAGCCAATCCGGGCTGAACCTGTTTTGCACAAAATCAATTAATTTATTGCTGTGTTTAAACCCTGATTGATCCTGCCCTGGCACGGATAGCTTAACAGACAGACCTGTGCAATGTTATCAGAAGAAAAGTCTGAAATCATACTTTCAGACAGTACTGGTATTGAGGGACTGGGGCAGGATGGATAAGTAGGGATTGAGCTGAGAAGACGCAGAGGATCTGAGACACCACAAAAAGAGACTCCCCCAGCAAGTTGAGAAAGCCCTTTCTTCAAAAGGAAAGTACAGCATGAAATGAAAACGGACCCAGGATGCTCTTTTTAGGTCTCCTTGCTCTCAGCTCACGATTTTTTTCTCCTTGAGCTCGTTAATGAAAAATGCAACCCCCTCCTCAGGCTTGCAGCTTGACACGCTTCTCTGAAGAGAGTTTCTCTTAGTTCAACAGCTCCCACCGCTCTCCTGAGTCTCAGTAGCCCGGCAGTGGATCTCCACTGCTCCTTTCTTTCATCTCACTGCACCTGGGCTTTCAGTTGTTGAAGAGGTTTGTTTTTCTTTTGCTCTGAATTAGTTTGAAATAGCTTTAAAAAAAAAAAAAAGCGTTGCAAGTATTTTATACCGGAGATTGTGAATTCACTCAAACAGTATGAAACAAAGCATCCACTTTTTCCCCAGATCTAGGGCTCAAGTCTCTAGTGTTTGCACACTGAAGAAGCACACTTGCTAATTTAATTCTGATAGGAATAAGTGGGTCAGCAGAAAAATATTGGCTGTCAGATTCAGGGAACTTGAATGAAGGTTTGCTCAATAACTGCAGAATGCTAATAACTATGTTTCTCCACCACACACAGGTAGCCTCACAAGTAGGATATACAGCATGATTATAAGGGTTAATCTGGAGCTGCAGGAAGCAGGTTCTTTTCAGCACCTTGGAAGCAATCCCATATAATCAATTAGCACTTTAATTATATATGCACAGCTCAGACTAACACAAGGGGGCCTCTTAACAAGGCAAACAATGGCTCCATTTATTATATCAAGACGTCAGTGTCTCTTCTTCTTCTTCTGTGTCATGTATGAGCTGATACAATGGGTAGGGGGTTAGGGTGGTGTTCTTTGGGGATGGAATAAGAGTTAGGGTCTAAGGGGCTCTTGGTTGGTTTTGAGGGTGACAGACCCAGTGGAATTCATTTGTTTTATCAATATTACGGCGCTTAATCACCATACAGGAGTTCAGTTGCAATAGCTGTGGCTGCTGGAACACTGACAGCTGTGAGGGAAAACAGGGTCGTGCAATGAACACAGTACCATGCCTGTGGTAAGAAGGGCTTCTTACTGCAAAACAACACAGTGACACCCCTGTGTGCTAGATTGTCACGTCCCTCCCAGCGTGTTGCCCGAGTAACTGCCAGGCAGGAATGCATTGCAACCTAAATGGAGAACGCTTGGAGAGCCAATTAAACACCTTCATTGTATCTGCACAGAATGAAGCTGCCGACCGCTGCTGTTCACCGGCAACACTATATATAGAAGCTGGGGTTTGTTTTGCAACACTGAAACCTCCACTGCTATTTAAACAGCAGAATCAAACACAAAAACAGTGTGCTTGAACACAGACTTGAATATCGCTATACATCTACCAGTACAGAACACCCTGAGCCAGACCATGGTTCCTTACACACTGTAGATAATAGGAGCTCACAGTAAAACCTGAACTGACAGAGAGAGAGAGAGAGAGAGAGAGAGAGAGAGAGAGAGAGAGAGAGAGAAAACACATTTGAAATATACAGCTGCTTTTAATTATGCCCCCAAATGATGTGCAGACAATAGAAAGATGTGTTTAAACAATGCTGTTTTACTCCGAATGCTGATATTGTTTGGAATGAATGATGGTGAATGGTTATTTGATGCACTATGTTCTCACTCAAAGGTCCGTAATTTAACAATGTTTTCTGCCAAATGGTCATGAAAGAATAATAACTCTACACCACAGTCTTCAGTTACAGAACAAGCATTTGAGATTCTACAAGAGGCTATTACGATCATGACATAATATAATGCTTTCTTTGTGTTTGATAGGTTTATGTTGAACATGGCCCTTAAACGGTCTAGCTGGTATTTCTTCAGCATCTTTAAAACGATTGTAACTTTACAATCATCAAACAGGCAATGTCAATGTCTGGGACTCTTCTCAAGTAGAGGTAAGGGATGGCTTTGACCTTATGTACTCACATTTGGCAATACTGAAACAAAATGTTCTAGCTGCTGACTTGAATTAATTACAAATCAATGGCTAGTGTTTGCATCAGTGTAATGAAGGAACTGTATGGGGTGGTAATCCAACTAGTAGATGGATAGACGGAGAGATAGAGAGATGCAATGAATATGGAATTTCAATTAAAAATATGATAATAACAAGCTCCCCACATGGAAAATTCCATCAATAACTAATGAAACAACTTTTAATAAAGTACATTTAAAAACGTACAGAGGACCTTGAAGAAAACAATTAGATGAGAACACAGCTACATTTCAAAGCCTGTGGTCAGTCATTCCCTTCAAACTGGCAGGGGATAAATGAACAGTGACACTCCAAAGTGAGTACAAGTCTACCAGAATGCCAAGTTAAACAGTGGCAGGATACCCACTGCAAACATCCAAGTTCGGCACAAGAAAGAGAGAAGAGAGAGAGAGAGAGAGAGAGAGAGAGAGAGAGAGAGAGAGAGAGAGAGAGAGAGAGAGAGAGAGAGAGAGAGGCTGAATCGAGAGTCTTCTTGGGCGTAACCAAGGCAACCGACTGCTGCAAAAAGCCACTGCAACAACGAAGCATCTTCCCGTTAAAAGCGAATCCGTGTGCAGCGCAGCGCGTTACACTGGAACCAGTATGTGACGTCTGCATATTAAATAAACATTTAGCACCAGGCAATGCTTATGCAATAGAAACAGGATATATATATATATATATATAATATATATATATATATATGTGTGACATATGTATTAGTATGTCCCATAGAGGATACAAAACATCATATAGATATACCTCTGCTGAGTTATGTACCAGAGATATTATTTAATAAAACAAACAACAACAACAACAACAACAACAACAACAAATAATAATAATAATAATAATAATATTAAAAATAACAAAAAGGGATTCAGTGAAGTTCAAAAAGATAAACACAAATCGTAGGCTGGAGTTTAAGGAAAATCAATAAATTAGTTAATTTACTAAGTAAGAGATCCTTTGCCATTAAACTCTCTGAATTCACCTCAAATACTGTAGCATTATAACTGCCATCTCCTTAGTTATTTTATACATCGACCGCTGAGCTGGTAAATCTACACACTTACCGGTTAATGTATAGATTTACTGATTTTACACACACACGGCATATTCGTCTAGATTATACTTGATCTTTGACCTATATCTGACTCCTGTGCACCCCGACCACTTTCAAACAAAACGTCTCGACAACAAATCACTCGACACCCACAATTCGTGTTTTTAGACACTTAACAAATCTGTCAAATATGTAATACCTTACATATGTTTCATCATTACTGGTTCTTGTTTGTTTCCAAGGTGATTGTTATTATTAATGTGTAATAGCCACAGATCAACGTGGACAGACAGCTATAAAATAACATCCTATAAATGCTTTGAATGATCAGAATATGTGTGTGTGTGTGTGTGTGTGTGTGTGTGTGTGTGTGATAATAAATGTAATGAATAAACAATGAATGCGTTTGTTTATTTTTTAATTGGCTGATGTACCCGACTTCGCAGTGACCAATGATTCCCATGACATCAGCTCGATCGGTTACAGTTTATTTATTTGTTTACCACACGACAGCATTGTCCCTCCTTACCTCGTCTCCTTGCCCGAACTGCAATCCGAGATCAATGAAATGCTCAACACGAATGTAACCATCGTCGTCCTCGTCACACACGTCAAAGACCTCTTTGAGTTTCTTTAAAAACTGCAGCAGCTGCTCCTGGTCCGGAAACCCATTCCCGTCCATCCTGCCAGAGGGGTTCAATGTGTCCAATACTAGCTGGATCCCAAAGACAGGAATCGGGCTCCAGCCGCCATCATCACCGGCAGCACACACAGCTCTCTGCGCTGCTGTGAGAGAGCAAGGCAGTGACATCACAGGAGGAGAGGAGAGGAGAGGAGAGGACCACTGGAGTCCAAGCAGCGAGCGAGGGAGAGGGTGCAGCGTTAATTTATCCACAGGGGTGCGTCGAGGTTAAATAAGATAGGGGGAGGGAGAAAGAAAGAAGAAAAACTATCTTCAACAGACAGGATTATCACAAGATCTATCTGTCTAATTGTGTGGTTTCAGAATGAGGGTGCTCATCCATTTGGCTATGAGTCTCTGTCCAGGTGCCGAAATAGTTTCCGAGCGCCACCGCTCGGGTGTTTTACAGCAGAACCGGTTAAAGGTCTCTCCTAGTAGTAAATTAGTCTTAAAGGAAATAGACACAGTATACAAAGACTTGTTCTGTGACTACACTCTAGAAATGTGCATGTTCCGATACTGTTCATAAAGGTGGTTAAAATATAATTTACTTTAGGAGCAACATGCATTCAAACCGGTTAGAGAATATCAAAGTACTAGTTTAGTACATAAATGACTGAGCTTGTGATCAGTGCAAAGCCTATCTCTGTAAAGCGCTTTGTGATGGTGGTCCACTATGAAAGGCGCTATATAAAAATAAAGATATTATTATATTAGTATAATTGCCCGCTAAATGGGAACACTTTTTTTATTTTGCAGCACTGATATACAGCTGACCTAAAAACATAATTCAGCTTTGAGCGAACGTGTTTCCACTCCAGGCTGAAAAAAGTGTTCAACCAAAACTGCCCCATTTGGTCTTGGTCCAGATTTCGGGTCCCTCCTGCCCAGGACTTGTACAACAATACGGCACGGCTGTTAATTGTAGGAAACGACAGAGACTCTCCTCTTCCTGTATAATTCATCCTTTGTGGAAAGAAAGCAGACCGTCGTTAAATCGTTGAAAGGAGGATAGAAATGGGTATCTGACGACTGTTAAAATAGGTCAGTATCCTCAGGCTTTGCAGCACATAACGAAGCAATTCTGCCCTCATTGTAATCAAGCACACAGTCGGCACGAATTAAATCTCATGTTTGGAACTTATTGTACTAATTTGGCAGTACAGTCTAGTAAACTAATACATGAAACAGTACATACATAGCTTAATATATCAGCAATTGCTTTTCTAATTTGCATTCCCCTACTCAAGTTTTTATTTATTTACTGTCATTCTGAATAGCAGGTTCATTGGCTATTCCTATTTTTCAATGTTGTCAACTCCACCTATTCTCATTACATGTAGAGTAGAGGCGAAGTGGGGCCTGCAGAGTTCCAATATTACACTGTCACGTGATTTGAATGGCACGGGGAAGGTTGTTAGTCCCAGCATTTAGGATTCTCTACACAAGCTGAAACCAGAAAAAAAAGAACACAGATTTAGAAAAAAAATAATAGGATTGGAGCAACAGAACCCAGAACCACTGAGAATGGTTGCGAATCAGAACCCAGGACCACTGAGAACCTCGAACCCACACCGCAATATTGAGGAGCAGCAGGCAGGCTTGTGTTGCTGTTCATGCACTTCCATTTGTCCTAGCTTATGTGGCAGAAGCCCAGATCCAAGGGAACAGATACACACAGCCTAGGATCAGAGGATCCTGCATGTCACCGGCTGGTTGCACAGACCACAATCCGCACCGAACTCACAACACCTCCCCTAAACGAACACACAAGTGCAGATCTGTACCATGTAAACAGAATGGCCATATTTCCAAACCTAACCAGTCTTTACAACCACTCCTGTTTTTTTTTTTTTTTTTTTTTTTTTTTAAAACCAAGAAGAAAAACTATTTTAATGCCAGCAGATTGGATCAAAGCTGAGAGCATTTTAAATTGAGCTTACACTATGGTGAGCAGCTCTTACTGCAAGAGCCTTTAAAAAGGTGTTACTGGAGTCCAGTTTTTCTGCACACTGATCTTAAATGCCCTGCATACTGAACGCGGTGCAGGATCAGACTTGACTGAAAGGAGAGCCGGATTCAGCACGTCTCCATTCAGAGTGAAATTTTGAATAAGCACTCTACATGACGTTAGGAAGAGATTGTGTAGAGATTCACTTTTTAATCAGACCACGTGTGCACAAAACATCCAGCTGAATTATCATTAATAAAAAGGAGACTCCTTCACTTCATGCAATGAAAAAATTATTAATGAATTGAAAGGAAGCATTAAAAGGATTGTTACACAGGTTACAGCAGGAAGAAAAACACTTTCACACATCCCGATTGTGTATTGAGTGAAACAAAGGCTAGCTGCAATGCAATCGAACTGCGATACAATACAGAATTGGTTTCACCGAGTGATCTGCAGCCCTCCCCAGTGAGGAAACAATGACCGTTATTCATGACTCATTGGCTGGAAACTGAATGCTTCCATTTCTTTCTTCTTTCCTGTGCAATAGCTATGATCCATCATTGCTGGCAACCCTGACCTGCATGATAGAGAAAATACCTCCACTCCTCCGAGTCATGGATGCCCACACACCCTCTCTAAACTACTGCACTGACTTCTAAAGCAGTAGAAATGAAGTGGCTAGACAGACCGGATACAAAAAAAAAGGAACATTTATTTAGGAATCATTTTTACATTAGTGATACATTTAAAAAAGTTCTTACCAGCATTAAAATGAAATATTTAAACAAAACCCACAGAACAATAAACATATATAGACATCTTGTGGCATTTCACAGTCAGTTCCAGAAACACACAGCAAGAATGAAATTCAGCCAATCGCTCCAGCTGCAGGAAGACTACCAGGTTCAATAATCAGTCGAGGCTCAATCAGGGAATCCCATCTCTCCGTCACCTGAAAAGAATAACACAATGCTTTCTGTGGAACCTCAATGTCATGGTACATGTGGTAGAGAATCTGCAGGGGGTCTGGAATCAGGTACTGGATATAGGCATGACTTCAAATGTCATGAACCACATCGTATGACGATTAAAACGAATAGTTTAAGCATATCCAATTATAAAAACGTACAATTAGGACGCCCTGCCTAAGAGTCTAGTTCAATGACAGGGACCTCAAATCTCAAATCTCAAGAGACTCAAATCTGATAGAATTATCTTGCTTACCCTGTTGGAGCCTCTAGGGACAGCATACTCTATTTCTCTCGCCCCGTCCGGAGTGTGGTACACCAGATCAAACTTTCCTGGCTCTTTACAAACTGAAAAAGTGAAAAAAATGCATAAAACAAACAAAAAAAAAAAAAAAAGTAAAAATTGAATAAACTGCACAGTATGGTCACCTACAGCTTAAACAAACACCTGTAAACTTGCAAGGGAAAATCTCTGGGAGACATCCGGTACAGTGATATATTGAATGCAACATGCTGGAACAGAGCCCGGTCCTGCTGCATCTTTTGCTTGGTCCTGTCCAGACATGTTTGGTGCAGATACTGCATCCTATACTTTTAGGTTTCAGGTTCATGCAAAATCAAGTCCTACCAGCGTCAGAGGACAGGATCTCCAGCTCCACTTGATTTGTGTTGGGGATGTAGTGAATAATCTTTCCTTCCTGCAAGAGAGAAACGAGGGAGTGTAGGGCTTATTTCAGAAATATTAAAGAAGGAGGGTCAATGACCAAGACGGCACAGATCAAGCTTGACAACTTACCTTGTATTCAGACACTTCTGGCGTGTAGTTTTCTGTTAATTCTAGCAGCTAGTTAGAAAAACAAAAACCAGATGGAGTTTAGGGTTATTAAAACTCACAACTTCAATTCCACAGTGATCAGCGGGGAGTCCAATTTGTGTACCTTGAAAGCGATTTTCTGTCCCATCTGTGGAGGTGCGGCGAGCAGAGGACAGGAGCTGTAATCTTTTTTGGGGGCTTCTTCTGCATGATACTGAATGAAGAAGGAAAAAAAAAAAAAAGACAGACACACACAAACTGTGTTTAATTTGGAGAGGCATGCTCATTGTTCACAAACAACCGGCCTTGCAACACAGGGAAGCTGCACAATCTTAAATCCTTTAAACAAAATGCCCCTCTGACAGTTCAGGGCTGGAAACTCAACTCTGAATCCCTTCAGAGTCCTGGGTTTCACAACTCCCCCAGTTAATGTGTATTATTGAAGTGCTTTTGGGTAATTCCTCTCAAGAGGCAAGCCCCTGAAACTAATTTTAAAACATCTAGGTATCACCCAACGTGAAGAGAAAGGTCAAATTGGCGCTTCTCTCAAGCTCACATGTCGGGCACAATGAGCTGCATCAACCACAAAACAGGAAACAGCACCTGCACGGGAATGACCCTTCCTTTAATGAGAAATGGTACATCTGCATAAGAGGCAGAATCCCTCACCTGCAATACCGCAGACGTGTTCAATGCCTTCTCAGTTAAGTGCTGCTTCTCCTGTTGCTGCTGACTTCCATTATAATCGTAAGAGAAACACTGTCCCATGGTCCCTCTTGTCCTGCCTCCTCTCAGCCCCCGGCCCACAGAACCTCTCCATGGGAACCTGCCACCCCCTCGCCCCAAACCCCTCCCCTCCCCCAGCAGGGACCCCCTTCCCACCCCAAGAGGGGTCTCCCTGCCCCAGCCATTGCCAATCACAGCCCTGTTCACTCCTGAAACAGTCTGGGGCTTCTTGATCACAAACTTGTCGTCAGAGCTGCTGTCAGAACTGGAGGTCTCAGCCTGGGCTGGGGTAGGAGTCTCTCTGGCTGACAGCGACACAGACGACACAAGCCCTGCCTTTGTCACCTCACTCTGCTTCGAGCCTTCGGCTGAAGCAGCCCCGACATTCACTGGTTTTGATGGGACAGATGCACTTGTGATCCCTGGTTTGGATGGAGCAGGTGCACTGGCAATCACTGGTTTGGATGGGGCAGGTGCTCGTTTAGCAGAAGCGCCCCTGCTTGCAGTGCCTGGCTTGGGCTGGGCTCTAGTACTCTGTGGAGTCTTGCTCTGCTCTCTCTTGGAAGCCGGTTGATCCTCGCTGCTGTCGCTGTCGGTGCTGCTGGAGTTGGAGGAGTCCGGGGCTGGCCTGTTGCAGGAGGGTTTCTTACCTGCAGCAGCAGCTGGTTTTGGGGACGGAGCGGCAGAGCTCTTAACAGAGCAGCTGCTGGGCTTCTTCCCATCCCTGCTGCCTGTATCTGCAGCGGACGCCTTCTCCTTTGGCTCCGCCTTTTTTCTCTGGCTGTGCTCTTTCTCTGTGGATTCCTCCCTCGTCTTTTTCTCCTTCTTCCTTTTCTTCTCAGCCCGGTGCTCTGTGCGCTCCCCCTCTTCGGGCTGTGCCGTCAGATCAGGGGTCTCCCTGCTACTCTTTTTCTTCTTGCTCTTCTTGGTGTGATCTCTCTCCGAGGGCATGTCCTCAACAGACCTGCGCCTCTTCTGCCCCTTGCAGGGAGAGGGCCCGCTGGGCTCATTGCAATTCAGTGCAGGCAGAAAACCTTCAGCTTTCACCCTGAGGAACAGAAACAGGGATTTTGCATGATCAAGTGGAGGTTACAAAACATGCTGGGCTGGAAATAGAACTCCTATTGCGTAGCAGTGTTACCCAGTCCAGGTTTTACTACGAGCTTGATTAGCCACAGTGTATAGGTAACAAGCTCAGGTGCGTCTTGTTAAATTCACAGCAAACCCAGGATTGGGTCACAAAGACTTCTCTTTACAACGTTTGCTTCAGGGTAAAACCAAGTTCCTTCGTCATTCTACAGAACTGAATTTAGCTTAAAGCTAGTTAGCGACCGCTATTGGTAACAAACACATTTTAAAAATATAACGCTGTTTTAGGAGAGTTAAATTGTTCAGCCACGTGTTCGCGAAACAAGTGGTAGATATGGATGGTACAATTGTGGAAATTATGAAACGTAACCATGCCATTTCTAGCGTGCGCTACTGTACAAGTGAATCACACAACCCCCGGGGCACCAAGTCAAGTTAAATGCTTACAAAGCCGCTCTTTCTAATGCTGCAGTGCTATCTGTACACTGTTGAACGTTACCAGACACTGAAAACCCGAGGAAACACACATTGCAAAGGCTGTCTGCTTCATTTGTTTACATTTTAAATATAGAAAAGTGTGTGCAATATAAAAAGCTACATATTTACCCACACGGGGCAAGGCGCTCACCTGATGCTGTCGTTATCTCTGATGATGTAGATGCTCTCGTTGGGCGGTAAGAAGCAGTCTTCAATGAAGAGATCTAGCGCTGTCCTACGGCTGAAATCAAACTTGTCTCTGATGATACTCGTCACATCGGTGACCACCCTACACTTGTTCAGGTCGATGAACAGCCAGGACATGCGGCAGCCCGGTGTGGCCGGGGGAGGGTAGTCAAAGTGAAGTCTAACTCGCACAGCATTGCTGAAGCCGGGGGCTGCCATGTTTCACCAACGACTCTAACCCGCTAAGACCGTGCAGATCTGTTTTATACCGCTGTAACTGGCTGCTACTGCCCTCTAGCGGACACATTGCAGAGCGCACACTCTACGGATTAAAAAAAAAAAGACTCTTCCAGTCTTCTATGGGGGCATACCGCAGACGCAAGGCGACAGAGGGAGGTCTGGTGAAACATGACGCTTCCAGCGAGGAGCACTCTTTCTTACGGAGTTAACTTCTGCAGGGCAAACCCGAGTGTGAGAGATCAGCTGATCGGGAGTCATGTGGTCCAACCTCGCCTCAGTCTCCAGCAAGAATGGAGAGCTTTTCGTTAGCTGCGGGTTTGCTGCTTGTCGTTACCCTTGGTGCAGGTTTGTTAAAATAAAGAATACACATTATATATATATATATATATATATATATATATATATATATATATATATATATATATATATATATATATATATAAGTTATATAATAAGTTATTCCTCAAAAGTCTTGTTGCAGACTTTCGAAATATTGAAGTTAACGCAACCCTGGCGTCTACTAGTTTGGTTGCTGTAGATCGAATGATTGGACATTGCCTAAATGTTTATTGATTCGTTTAGTTGCTTTTTGCTAAATCTGTATCAACATAAAGCCAGTGCATAATGCTGTTTGGGGTATTCATTTAGACCCGAGGGACCAGCTTCTAACGCAATTGTTAAGTCGTGTTTATGTAACCAGTTGAAATACTGTTCTGCATTTCTGTAAGAGACGCAGGAGTTACACGATTCTGTTAACCGCGGAGAAGCTGCATAGCGGCTGTTTACAAAATAAAAGCGAAACCAAAACCAGTGATTGAAATCCGATACAAAATGTTATATTTTATTTTAGCAGTCGAGTGACATTGTCTAAGTGATGTCTGTGTGTGTTTGACTTACGGAGCGGTCTGTTACCAAAAAACAGTGAAAACTTCATTGAAGTGCGTTTTACAGCATTGCGCATTCCAGTGCGTTTTCAACACCCGCAGACGCACAGATTGAGGAAATGGGTGTTGGACGGTCACGCGCTTCTCGTTTTCGTGTATCTCCCCCTAGTGCGCGCAAGACAAAAACAGCAGCGAAGGGGTTTAGGGTGGGAGGGGGAGGGGGGAGGGGGTAGGGGAGGGAGAGGGAGACAACAAACCGGGGGCAAAATGAGACAACTAGTTAAACCTTTGTTATCTGTTTTTTGGCCCCGTTTGTCTCTGGTTATCAATTTGGAAACATAAGACGGGCAAACCCGGGGACCCGACACAGAGTGACCAATCGCAATCCTGGGAGGGACACTGCCCCTGGCCCCACTTGTTTGGCCCCGTTTTACTCTGTTGATCAATTTGGAAACAATAGACAAAAAATAAACCCCCCAAAACAGAGTGACCAATCGCAATCCTGGAGCAATTCTGCCG
This sequence comes from Polyodon spathula, assembly GCF_017654505.1. Lineage (NCBI taxonomy): Eukaryota > Metazoa > Chordata > Actinopteri > Acipenseriformes > Polyodontidae > Polyodon > Polyodon spathula. The sequence continues at coordinate 29,235,468 of NC_054554.1, read as the reverse complement.
AGTGGGCCCCTGGGCTGTGGGTGACTGTAAAAGAACCCTGTGGGTGTTATTTCGGTTAAATGTCTCGGCGGGCGGGCGGGCGGGCGCCCGCGGGGCGGCGGGGTTTTTCTCAAGCTGTAGCTCAGAATGTTCCCCTTTTCTCCTCAGGAGCCGCACCAGTGTCAGAGTCTAAGGAGAGCTGGGGTTATGTGAACGTTCGCGATGGGGCTCACATGTTCTGGTGGCTCTATTATGCAAACAACCCCACCAAGAACTTCACACAGCTGCCCCTGGTCATGTGGCTGCAGGTGAGAAGGAATCAGGAATGTGCTGGTTAGAAATAACTAGTGCAGAACATCTCCGCTGTGTTTATGTGCATTCAGTAGATACTAGGTTTAGCAAAACCTCTTCTAATGAAAACAGCATCACCAGGTCAAGCAGACAAACATATTAGCTAGTGACTCCGTGTACTGTGAAGGAGGCACTTGCCCAAATGCTAGTAATAGTTGTGCCTTAAGCCTACTGTTAACTGGGCTCTGTGAAATGGGATTGCATAGCAGTTTCACCCGTTCCAGGTTTTACCATGAGCTTGATTAGCCACAGTGTATAGGTAACAAGCTCAGGGGTGTCTTATTCAGCTAACAGTAACACCAGGCATGGATTACACTGCTATGCAATGGGAATCTAGTTGCCATCCCTGAACTCTACTGATCAGTCTTTTTTCTTTTGTTGTCAGGGAGGGCCAGGCGGTTCTAGCTGTGGCTTTGGAAACTTTGAAGAAATCGGTCCACTAGACAGAGACCTCAAGCCAAGGAATACAACCTGGGTAAAGTACTAGATATATACCTTAACTAATAAAAATGCACAAGAGTTCGGTTTCACTTTATTAAGAAGATTTAACCTTGGTCGGTCCATGGTTTTGATTGATAGCTGTGCAGTTCCAGCTCAGTGAAACGCATTCAGCTCCATCGGTGATGTTTCCCAGATGACAGCTGCACAGTGTCCTGAATAGCTGTGGATTAGAGGGAGGCAGTATTCTGCAGACTGGAGACAAAATACACTGTCAGCCTGGTTAACCACAGCCTGGGAACACATTGAACTTTCCCAGATAACTGGAAGTGGAATAGAGTAAAAACACCATAAAGAACCAATTGTAGTCCTCCTTGGAGATATCTTAACTGTAACAAAATGAATTATAGGGGCTAATAAAGGTTTTTCATCAATAAAAGTAAAAAATAACATTTTGGTTTTTGGCGAATGTGCATACCCTTTGTTGCATTGCCGAGTGTGTAAGCACACGATTATAGGAGGTGTACAGCGACTCCTCTACAGTGTCTCTGTGCTGTACTTGCAGGTTCAAAGTGCCAGCGTGCTGTTTGTGGATAACCCTGTGGGTACGGGGTACAGCTACGCCAGCACCAGCAATGCCTTCGCCAAGGACCTCGCCACCGTCGCTTCCGATATGATGGGCCTCCTCAAACAGTTCTTCCAATCCAAACCCGAGTTCCAAGTAAGAATTGAAACACTGACCGTTCTGCAGAGCCACAAGGGGTTATGATCTGAACAGAGCCAGGTTCGAGTTAAAGGGCAGAAGTGTAAAAACAATAAAAACAGCAGATCCTGATCGTGATCTGACACAGCCATCCTTGTATCACGGTTTGTATCAGATGGAAATGATGTCACGTTAAAATTTTTATAAAATACTATGTAGGGTGCCGTGTAAGATAGATCTGGTTTTCACCCTCTGAAGTCAGAGCAGCCAGTAAGCCCAAGTGTGGCAGAGCCTCTTGTGGGTCGTCTTTCTGACTTCACATGGATTAGCTGCCCGCTTGTACTGAACAGTACCCTATACGATATTCTATATGCGATACAAGCTAAATTCCTAAAGCTCTATGAAACCCTGATTACTTTGAATTTGATGCTTGCTTCTCTTTACAGAATGTTCCATTTTACATTTTCTCTGAGTCCTACGGAGGAAAGATGTCAGCAGCGATTGCCCTGAGCCTCAGTGAGGTACGTGTGTCGTGATCTCTGTAGTGCCAGACTGTACAAAACAGTGGATTGTGCTTCTGCTGGATTCCCAACACATTTCAAACAAGTGAAATCTGTCATTAGTTCCACTGTAGTGTCAGTCTGTAATTCCCCCTGACTAGCACAGTCTGTTAATCGTAATCTCAATGAAATGAACAGGACTGTATCAAGCAGCCGTGTGTCTGGGAATCTCATTAGGACTGCAGTGCACATGACACTGGAGAGAGGAATACTGGTGCTGTTCATTAGTAATATTCCTGCACCTTTTTTTCTTTCTTTTCCCAGGCTGTTCAAACTGGGTCGATAAAGTGTAATTTCGCAGGTGTTGCCCTTGGAGACTCCTGGATTTCCCCGCTAGGTGCGTCTCTCTCTTCCCCTTGATTCTTTGACAGTGCAGATTAGGTTCCAGTGCATGCGTGTTCTGGCATGAATCGAAGACCAATGATCTTATTATACCAATGTTCCAACAAGAAGATTGAGGTTTCTAATCTTATATACTTCAAGCAGTAGATTTCTCGGCATATAACTACCATACAAGAAAGCAATAAAGGATTTCTAACTGAAACATGTTTTTATAAATCTGATTCTGTTTGTTTTAGTGGGGCGCTAAAGCAATTTAACTGATGTTGCTGTTGATCAAGTAATTCATCAGTAATGAGAGCTGAATGAGAACCCTTGTAACAATGCATCTGATTGTATTTGCATTGCATTTGTAGATTCTGTACTCACCTGGGGCCCCTACCTGTACAGCATTGTAAGTACAGTCAGTCTTCTTGCCCAATACAGCTAGTTTCTCTTTGTGATGGTTTTCTGGGAATTCGACTACAGCACACTTTAGTACAGTAAAGGAATGACCATGCGCATGCTGGCTGGTAAAGAGAGTTGATTATTCACTTCAAATAACATAGTGAATGTTTAAAAAAAAAAAAAAAATACAGTCGATACATAAGAACAAACAGTAAATTATTCAAACTTTTCAAAAAGGAGGAAAACGCATAAAGATGCAATCGATTGAAGGCACTTTCAACAAGTTCAGTTATTTTTCATTTTGTAGTTTTAACCTTTTGGGGAAAATTGAGTAATTTATAATTTGGAGTGAAACGCTTTGACAATCAGACCCAGCGTCTACATAACCATGCATGGACTGTCACTGTGGTGCGTTTGCATCATTGATTCTAATGTCTCTGTTGGTCCAGTCTCTGCTAGATGACCGAGGCCTGGACGAGGTGACCGACGCTGCCAAGCGGGTCCAGGAAGCGGTGGAGCGACAGGAATTCGACACGGCCACAGAGCTGTGGTCTCTCGCGGAGAATGCTGTGGAGCAGGTATGGTAGACATGGCTGAGCTGCGTGGCTGTAAAAGTGGCTAAAGTCTGCATGCTTCTCCTTTTGATATTGCCTGCAAAGATGTGGACTGCAGTAAGTGACCACTGAACTCTCTTCACAGTCAGGTCTGACCCCAGCAGTGCAGAATTGAAAGGGTATGGAGGTATAGTCTTGTATACAGTGTAATCGACTCTGAATGTTTCACACCCTTTATTTCTGTATTCCAGAACACCAATGGGGTGAATTTTTATAACATACTCACAAAAGACCCCGATGAGGGAAAGGAGAGTTATGCAGCACAAAACGGTTACCTTGGTGAGTTCTGTTCTTTCAAAAAAAATGTTTTAAATATTTAAAAAATGTGCTTTCTGGAAATACTGGATTTCATCCACGGCGCATTCTCTACACAGAGGTGGAAAGAAGTCTCCTATTGCATATCAGTTTGATCCATTCCTGGTTTTAGTAAGGGTTTAACAAGACACTTGTACTTGTTAGCAATACTGTGGCTAACCAAGCTTGTTCTAAAACCTGTAATGGGTGAAAGTGCTATAGAATTGGGAGTCTTGGTAACATCCCTGCTAAATTTAGTGTAATGATTTATAAATGAATCCGAGCTTATTTATTTATTTGCTCAAAGTTGTGCCTGACACACAGTGTCCGTATATGTTTTAATGAAGAAGCCTGGTTTCAGTGCTGTGTGGTGTTGAAAATAGCCTTTATTAGACGGAATGGATTTAAGCAATGCCTGGCCTCCTATCCCCAGCCTCCCTGTACCAGCGCCACGTCAAGCCCCTGCACAGACAGACACTCGACCAGCTGATGAACGGGGAAATCAAGAAGAAACTCAAGATTATTCCCGACTCAGTCACATGGGGAGGTAAAAGGATTTTTTTTTTAAATATATATTTACATTATTTCACTATAACCATTCCATTAAGTACAACTAAATAATATAATAGTTAATAAGAGTATAAAAGACAGCAGTCCTTAATGTAGAGTTAATAATTGCTTATATAGTTGTAATGTTATTAACTAGCCATGAAATTGCAAAGAAGCTGCCTAACGTAGTGGAGCAGTGGTATGTATGAGAAGACTATTTTTCAGTCAGCCAGTAGGTGGTGGTATGGGTACATCTTGTTCTTGATAGAATGGGCTCGACCTATGACTGAGAATGTGTCATAATGGACCTGAATGGCAGAGAATGAAATGCCAGGCCAGCCCTATACCAGGAGGGTTACCATGGAAACAGGTCTATAATAGACCTGCGTGACTCAGGATCATGTCATAGCAGTGTGACTGGGTGTTTTAATAATGTTCCAGATATTCTGCTGGCCTTGCCTCGAAACTCAAGATTAATCTTCCACATGTTTCACTGTCCTTCCCCGGCAAAGCACTGGAGGGGTGGCAGAGCAGGGTTCTGCTGCAGATACAATACAGCGCACTACCGCGATATAGAAAGCACAATTCAGGGGAATCTCCTCAAAAAAAAAAAAAAAAACTACTCTACAGTTTAACAGCACAGATCTGAAAATAAAATCTCACCAACAAGCTTTACATCCTATTAAAGTGGCATTGCAAACTGGGTTAGCTTGGTCCTGGTGTGAGCTGTGTCTTCCGTTTTTGTCTTTGCCGTTCAGGGCAGTCTGCCGAGGTTTTCTCCTCCATGGCTGGAGACTTCATGAAGCCGGTGATTGACATCGTGGACCAGCTTCTCGCTGCCAAGGTGAACGTGACCGTGTACAACGGGCAGCTGGATCTGATTGTGGACACCATGGGTACGGAGACTCCCTGCTTTTCATTTGGTTATTCTAAAAAACAGTTTGTATGGGCTTGCATTACAATATCAACAGCGATGGTAATTCTACTATGAGTTTAACACAGGAGTGGTCAGGGTTTTCCCTTCCAGTTCTGGTCTTTGTTCCAACACTGTTTTAAATTGGTTAGCTGAACCTAATAAACCTCCATCCAAACTGTAAAGTAGTTCTCTAATGTGACCTGTTAAACGTGGAGTGGAATGGCCCTCCAGGACCGTGATTGGACACCCCTGGTTTAATAAGACACACCTGAGCTTGTTACCTGTACACGGGCTGATCAAGCACATAAGGAAAACTGGAATAGAGGTGAATTTGCTATGCAGTAGGAGTTTTATTTCCATCCCTGCATCAGGGTGTTACGTGTCGTCTGGTTTGTATTTTCTCTGCCAGGCCAAGAGGTGTGGGTAAAGAAGCTGAAATGGCCCGGGCTGGCATCGTTCAGCAAGATGAAATGGACGCCTCTGTATGTGTCAGCTGACCAGAGTGACACTGCAGCATTCTACAAGAGCCACGAGAACCTTGCCTTTTACTGGATTCTCAAAGCGGGGCACATGGTAAGGGAGACTGACTCTGTGTGCAGAGTTCAGGTCATGAAACCAGGAAGGGGCTGCACCATTCATCAAGAAGACCTTTCATTCTTCTCAGATCTGTAACAGAGTAAAAGGGATCATACACAGTGACCGTTCATCTTCCCTCAGGAAATTTAACTAGCACAGTGCTGTCTGCTGACACAATGTTACCTCGTGACTAACTTCCTCTTATTTAAAACAATAAATGTCTAGAAGTTGTCTTTTTCTGTAGTTAGGGGGTGAGGTTGAGTACATCGTATATAATTGGTGACAGTACTTTGGGAAGTGTGACAGCAATATAAACAGGGCCTCGTTTTGACAGCATGGCACCAGCATGTTCAAGTTGCCTGTTGTCCTTGGTCGTCTCTCTCCTGGATGTTTGGGCGAGCATCTTCAATTACTTCTTTATCTGTAACTGCTGCCCGCTCTAAACAAGACTTCAAAAGACTGCAAAATAAATAAATGGAAGCTGACCTAATGGGCGATCGCTGGTGTGTGTACATGTGAATGAGTTAATTATGATGCAGTTCATTAGCAAACACAGTTTACCATAGGGTTTGGATGAACTCAGGTTTTTCATGTTCGGATATTCTTTCAAGATTTTAAACAAACATATTTAGCTGCCAAACGAAAGTGTAATTCGTACTGTATTGCAGTTAAACAAATGCAGGGGGACCGATTTAAAAAAAAATTATAATTTCTAGTCTTTATATGTGAAGACGCAAATGCATGAAAAGGTTCAAGAGATTTCTTTGTGTATCTCCAGATACCGTCGGATCAGGGAGACATGGCTCTGAAAATGCTGAGGATGGTGATGAAACTGGAGTGAGCTCCCCAACGAGACAGCCAGCTGGAATGGCAGAGTCAAGCAAAGAAACAATGACGACTGACAATATATACCCTTACAGTACCTGCACAAGTGAGCAAACGGGACCTGTGGAAATGAGCCTGTTTTAAACTGGTTTACTGCTATATGTTTGGGCTTGTTTTTAGTGAACTCTTTTCTGATTTGTAATAGTAACAAAATTAGGGATCCAAAACCAAAATGTAATCAGATAAGATTTTTTTTTTCCTGTGATCATCTGTGTAAAACCTTTTTAACATTTGTGTACAAAAAAAAGAAATAAAATGAAAAGATTTTTAAAAAATGGTTTGTTACATTTGTAGATATGAGTTTCGTACGTGGTACATTATTTTCTGCCTTTTACGTCTTGTCTGATTCAGTATATTTGTTTCTTTCGAGATTCTCTCTCTCTCTCTCTCTCTCTCTCTCTCTCTCTCTCTATATATATATATATATAGATAGAGAGAGAGAGAGAGAGAGAGAGAGAGAGATAATGTGGTTTCTGTGTACCTCCAGATAATGTTCAGGTGTGTTTAGTCTTTGCCATTTTAGCGGGCAACTCCTATAGATAAAAAACTGTGTATAGCTTAATAAATTATTTTATTTCATGGGACATAGGAATTATCATGGTGTCGAGTTAAAGCATTATCTGTCCTTCTGGAACAAACGCAACAAAACTACAAATTAATAAAACCAGAAGTTTAAGCGAGTTAGGCTGCATTTATTTTGTAACTTGAAAGTGTTGAAATTTACACCTTTTTAAACCAGGGCTTCTCAAACTCGGTCCCGGGGACCCCCTGTGGCTGCTGGTTTTCATTCCAACCGAGCTCGCAATTACTTAACTAGACCCTTAATTGAACCGATCATTTGCTTAATTAGACCTTTTTACTTGTTTTCAGCTCTTAAACAGTTGCAGTTCAAGTTACTTATCAAATGTTACAGCTAACTTGAAATATGCAAACTGTTCAAGAGCTGAAAACAAGTAAAAAGGTCTAATTAAGCAAATTATCTGTTCAATTAAGGGTCTAGTTAAGTAATTGCGAGCTCGGTTGGAATGAAAACCAGCAGCCACAGGGGGTCCCCGGGACCGAGTTTGAGAAGCCCTGCTTTAAAAAGGTGTAAATCTCTGCGCGTGACGTCATAGCGCATAACCAGGACTACGCTTTCGGTAAACACGCCCATTAGAATAAAGTGAGGAGTGCTGAGCAGAATTTAATAACTGCCTGTCAGGTTCACAGGTGAAAACGGAGAATATTAATCACACATTGAAAACGGGGTATGTAAAAACAGCAAGGTATTTTAACACACAGCAGTCAGAATTTCATACCTGTGCTGTAGTATCCAAATAACAACGTTAATAATAATAATAATAATAATACCTGAAAGAATGAACCTCCTCACTGGAAGTTCTTCGAGAGATAGCTGTAGGTGTTGTTTTTACGAGAGAGAAAAAGTAAAGTCTTGTGCGATTAAACCAAGTACTGTTTAATGCAAAGAGTTCAGAATAGGCCAGAAATTCAGATAACTTTGTTCTGCCACTATGCAGAATGTTCAAACTGTGTTTCAGAAAGTCAAATAATATTACTGTACTATGATAGCTGGCTGCCTTATTCGGGTGCTGTTCCGTGAACTAGTCTAGATGGAGCTATTGGACACATACAACCAATGATGACGCTTAACATTTTAAATATATATAATAAAAAGGCAAATCACAATACTACTAATAACAGTAATATTAAGCAATAATTCTAATATGAGAAAAGCGGTAAAGGGGTTGTGCTCGTGTGATTAAAACGCACTTATTCAAGGTTACAGAGCCTATCAGATAAACACGACTGGTGTTAAGTTTCGTTTTGGAAGTTTCACTTTTGCTTCGCCATTATTATTCAATACAGCGGCGACAAGATGGCCGGGGAACCGTCGTCTTTGAGCAGTCTGGAGGAAGAGCTGACGTGTTCCATCTGCCTGAGCATTTTCAACAACCCGGTGACCACACCGTGTGGACACAACTTCTGCCTGAGCTGTCTAGACCTGACCTGGAAGGACGACTTGGCTCTAGGCTACAGCTGCCCTCAGTGCAGGAACCATTTCTACGCCAAACCCACCCTGCACAAAAACACCGTGCTGAGCACTGTGGTGGACACCGTCAGCAAGTCACTGAAAGGCAAGAGCCAGGACGAAACGAAGGGAGCGGCTTTGGATTCGACTGTAATATTCTGCGACACCTGCATGGTCTCCAAAGCCTCCAAGACTTGTCTGACGTGCATGGTCTCCTACTGCGACTCCCACCTCAGACCGCACCTCGACAACCCCGTCTTTCACGTCCACCAGTTGACCGAACCCCTGCCTGACCTGCAGCAGCGCATCTGCAAAGAGCATCACAAGACGCTGGAGTTCTTCTGCAAGGACCACAACAAGTGCATCTGTGGAGCTTGCCTGCACTCCCACTTAACCTGCAAGTTTACTTCACTCGATTGCGAGATCGCCGAGAAGGAAGTACGTTTTTTGTAGCTTGTAATATGCATTATAAAATAGATATAGATAGGAAATGTAACATGATACAGTTATACACAGGAAACTACACCACAGCTGACTTGAATGTTTAGTTTAAAAAAGTCAAAGTTTTTATAATATATAAAAATATATATATATATATATATATATATATATATATATATATATAGTATAACACATTAGTGATGCATGTTGTGTATACTAAACTTTATTTGGTAAATTTAGAAGTGCTTCAAAAACAAAGTTCGGTGACAAACGTTTTGACAGGATTTGGCAGTGTCTTCAAGTTTCTTTTACCATTTCAAAATATACTTCAAACAAAGTGAAAGAGTGCAAATACAGTAAATACATGCGGGTATATTTGAAAGAACAGTTCATGAACCTCACCTTGCAAGCACTTGGTTTGCTACAGTTTATATTTGAACAATATGCAGAAAATATCTTCTCTAATGCTTACTAAACAAAGGGAATGCATTATAACGCACAGGGGTTTCTTTCCACAGAAAAATTTAAAAGAAAAACTGGCTACGCTGAGAGGACAGATTGAGAAAACAAAGAATGTCATTTTTGAGATGAAGGGAGAGCAGTCGTCTCTCAGAGTGAGTATACCGACATGTCAGCCTGCACCAACATGAAGTTTAATACAAAGCAAGGAAAACTAGAGCTTTCATCGATGTACTTGCAAAATGATTATACATGAAAAAATCTGGGGTCAATTGTAATTGCCATTACAGTAGCATTATTTGCTGTAAATACAAGGATATTTTGTTTAATTACAGTCACAATTATGCTGCAGTAATTGCAGTTTAATTACACAAAAAAGTAACAAATAGCTACAGACATCAACACGTTTACTCTATTTGTTCTACCAAGCAGTAATAACTCGTGTATTTTTAATTATTAAAAGGCTGAAAATACAAGAACCCCTGGAGTACGCTTTGCTTCCACACCCATTTCATTGTGTTATTTCCCGCTAGGATTCAGCGGTGAACAGAAAGGCTGAGCTTGAGGCAGAGTACCGCGTGATGAAAGACCTCATCGAAAAGGATGAGAGGGAGGCAATGAACCTGCTCGATCGTGAAGAGGAGAGTGCCCAAGCCCGGATCCAGAGCCTCATGCAGAGAATGACAAAAAACATTGAGGAGATGAGCAGCTGCAAAGACCAGATTGAAAGCGTGCTGGCTCAGGGGCAGCAAATCGCAGTTCTGCAGGTAAACGCTGCACCAGCATGTGGGCTGTAATGTGGAATGTATATCTGATAGAAAATATTCTGTAGTTATTCAATAAAACCTAATTGTACTTTCTTCCTTAAACAGTAGTCTGGTAAAATTACACTAAATGTATACATTCACCGCCTATTAAACCGCAGCTTAAGCAATGGTATAGTTATTTTTAAAAATCTATGAAGAAATGACTGCATTTGAATTCATGCAATAAATATTTTCCTTTGAACTCTTTCAGTGCACAATAGATCTTCCAAAATCAGCAACATTGACTCCTTATGCTCCCGGAATCAACATGAATTCAAAACAACTGAAAATGTACAACTCAAGTGCCATGTCTCTCAAGAAATACCTCACAGACGTATTAAGCCTGCCAGTGGAGGAGAGAGTCCAAATGCTGAATGCAGGTTTGTATAACACATATATTAAACGGGTGTACGTGACTTCACCAGATCTCGCCTTTGGAGCACATAAATAAATTCAATGTGTTACTAAAATTCCTGTGATCTTAGGACCTGATCATTAAACTTGTCTCAATAACATTTCTACAAGCAAGTGTAAAGTCTTAAAAGGAGGTCTAATTTGTTTATTTTCGTAGTAGACTTCTTACCTGGCATACATGCTTATGTTCTGCAGCACCTAGAAATTGTAAGGAAGGCAAATGTCTCATTGTTATTTTTAAAATCTTAAAATTAATGTCTTAAAATAAATTTCTGCACCAGACAAAGCAGTAGAAAGGGAAAAGAAAAATCTGACAGCAGTAAGTCATGTTTTATATACTGCATGCCCGCAGATCCATTTGCAAAATCTTTTTTCACACATCCTTTATTGTAAAGGTGAGTGGCCTGGTTTGTGAAGCTTTTGTTCCTGTGCAAAGTAAAACAGTAGGAGGCGTGCGGTATTAAAGCTATATTTTGCTTTTGTTATTATCGGTACTGGTTATAGTGCAATGTAGTACAAGCGTGGCAAACAGTAGAGCAGGCATCAAAAAGTAGTAAACTGCGAGATGCACCATATTGGTTACAACATATCGACAGAGATAATTACATCGTAGGTAAGATTAACAAAAACCATGCGACAGGCTACTTCATCATAGGAACACTTTACCAAAGACAAGTGCCTTTGTTCTGAACTGGTCTGACTTGCTATCAGACTTAAATTACAGTTTGTATAAAAATCAGCAGTTACACCCCAAAGGAAACCTGAACGGTGTAAGAGTCTGTGATAAGTGTGGAGACGATGAGCCAGTTGCGTGTTCACAGTGCATTGTGACAGTCAGACAGATGAACACAAACAGCTCAGAACGGTACACGTTTCGGAGGGAGGACCTTCAGTTCTACTTTTCTTCCTGTTTAGGCGCAGATAAGACTTCTGATGTAGCTGAGGACAACAACCCCACAAATAAGCCAAGGGAGAGGATCAACAAGAGCGGTGAGTCACGTCTTAAACGCTCTGGGTTTTCAGTGCCAACAGTCCTGCAAGTTTAGAAGCAAGCACAACGCTAACTTGAAGCAACCGTGTAGTTTTAAATTGCTTGCATTTTGTACATATTTCTTTAGTTTTCACTCCTGTTTTTGAAAAGCACCTTTAAATTTAGACTAAGACTTGTGTTGGGGAAGTATGACACGATGCAGTAGGTATAACAGTACCTTCTAGCTGATTGAACTTTTACTGTTTCTCTTCCAGGCAAATCTCCCAAACCACCAAAGCTCAGGGATCTGCCTAAAAATACCAGTAAGTATGGATTACTGTCGCACTTTTGAATACAGGAGAGTTTGTACAAGCCCGTTTCAAAAAATTTAAATCAGCTTTAGACAGTGAAACTGCTAGATCAAGACTACAGATAATTCTTATTTAAAATACAAACAATGGTACAGGTTTGCTCAAAACAATTTTTTTTCCCCTCCCCCTCAGAAAATCCACAATTGTTGCCTGTTGTTTCTGTACCGGTTCCACTGTTTAGTGGAAATAGCCTTCTGGGAGCATTTTACTATGGACACACATCTCAAAGTAATGCATGAACATTTGAAAACATAAAACAATTTTTAAACAAAACTAAATTTGCTTAGTAAATAACCAATGTGTCAATAGAAGATGGCTTGATTGAGAACTCGCTCTAGAGCAGGGGTATCCAAAGTTGTCCCTTCCACACCTGGTCTTTGTTCCAACCCTGTTCTGAGGTGTTTGATTGAGTCAATTAAACCTGCATCCAGGCCCTGAAGTAGTTCATTATCTATTTATTTGTTAACCCTGGAGTGGACTGGCCCTCCAGGTCCATGATCGGACACCCCTGCTCTAGAGAGACAACGCGACCTCTTGCTGATAGAAAGCGTATAACTTTCTTATTCAATCTCTAAGTCATTCATCTCTAATCAGGATGATATGCAAGCTTGTGTGTCAGCCACACCTTGTCTAGAACAAACCTACTCTTAACAGGACCAGGAGTCTGTGATAAAAACAGAATTGAAACCAAGCAATGGTAGGAAAACGCATTCCACGCTCTTAACTAAACTCCTTTTTAAATTGTTTTAATTTCCAGATTATATGTCAAAGATCATCAAACCGATCGATCCTACAGAAGTAAAAAACAGACACGATCTTCAACAAAGTGAGTTTGAACTAACGATGTCCCCTCGGTCCACAACTGCTTTAGACAGTGAAGCTTTAAGATCAAGACTACAGATAAATCTTATTAAAAATACAAACAGTGGTACAGCCAACTCCAAGCTTTATTTATTTTCTTCCCATTCAGAATATCCAAAACCACTGCCTGTTTCTGTACCTGTCCCACTGTTTAGTGGAAATAGTCTCCTGGGAGGTAGTGTCAGCACTTTGCTATTTTTACCAATCTGTATCTGATCTAATTTCATTAACTTAATTTACCTTTAGTTCAGTGCAATTGTAGCAGCTGATGATTGGGTGGGTTGAGCGAATAAAACAGCAGGGAGCATTTTACTATGGACACACATCTCAAAGTAATGCATGAGCGCTTAAAAATGTGCTTAGTAAATAACCAGTGTGTCAATAGAAGATGGCTTGATTGAGAACTCGCTCTAGAGCAGGGGTATCCAAAGTTGTCCCCTCCACACCTGGTCTTTGTTCCAACCCTGTTCTGAGGTGTTTAATTGAGTCAATTAAACCTGCATCCAGGCCCTGAAGTAGTTCATTATCTATTTATTTGTTAAACCAGGAGTGGAATGGCCCTCCAGGACCATGATCGGACACCCCTGCTCTAGAGAGACAACGCAACCTCTTGCTGATTGCAAGCGTACAACTTCTAAATTTCTAAATTCATTCATCTCTAAAATCAGGACGATATGCAAACTTCTGTTTTCAGCCACCCTAGAACAACAAATTCCTTTTAAAATATTTTTTTATTTACAGATTTTGTGTCAAAGGTTGACAAACCATTCAATCCTACAGAAGTGAAAAACAGAAACGATCTTCTGCAATGTGAGTTTGAACTAATGATACCTCGTAGGTCCACAATGGACTTGTACAGAGAATTATATTAAGAAAGAATAGGGAGGACACAGTAATAAGGTATAGGGTTGGGAAGTGATGGGGTCCAGTCCTGGAGTTTCCCTTCAGTTGGAACAAAACACTAGGAAGGACACCGGCCCTCCAGGACCGGAATTGCCCACCCCTGGTATATAGGATTGCCTTGGGATGCAGTATGTCTTTCATTTACACACAGACGTATTGTGTTATCAACTAATCTTTCAGTTAAATACCAGGTGCTCGAACAGCATGAAGGTGGTGGCAGTGGTAATGCACAATATCAATTACACAGTATAAATAGTGCATTAAAGTGATCATAAATGCAGTGCTCACTCTAAAGGGAGTGAGTGAAATGGTGTGACGAGGAGTTGGGTGACAAAGAGAGACGCAGGGTGTGTGTTGGGGAAGGAAAGTGGTGAGCTTACTGACAAAGTTTAAGGGGTGTGTCGGAAATCCATACTGACTCACACTCAGACCAATAGAGAGTTGGCACAGTTGCACATTTTATTCAACACTGATCAGGGTTTTTTAAATCAATTCCCAAGTCCTTCAATTGCTACTTTACAGACACAACCATTTTTGCAATATATTCAACTGTTTTCACATGAAGCCATTTTAATTGACTAACAGTGACTTCAATTTAAGTTACTTGTTGCCACTGTGAGAAGCTAATTTTACTAAAACACTGTCAATTGCAATGATGTGTTGGAATTAATTGAAAAGGAATGGGAATTGGGAATTTTAAAAAGGAATTTGAATTCGAAAAAAAAAAAAGTAATTGATCCCAACCCTGGTATCGACTCTTTGTTACGGTTTTTAGATGCTTTTGACCTTACACTGGATGCCAAAACCGCACACAGAAGAATCGTCATCTCAGACAATTTCACCAAAGCGTCAGTCTCGGATGAGATGATGTCATACCCGGACAGCCCAGCGAGATTCACAGTCTGCTCCCAGGTTCTGTGCTCCAAAGGATTCTCCAGGGGGCGTCACTACTGGGAGGTGAAGATGACCAGCAGCAACTTCTGCGCCATTGGCGTGGCATCTGGCAGCATCGAGCGCAAGGGGGCGACCAGCAAGCTGGGGAGGAACAAGGAGTCGTGGTGCATCGAGTGGTTCAACGTGAAGCTGTCCGCTTGGCACGACCAGCGTGAGACAGCCCTGGAGAACCCCAGCTCCAGCAGAGTCGGGGTGCTCCTGGATTGCGACGGGGGCTCCCTCACCTTCTACAGCATCTCAGACCATCTCAGACTCATTCACACCTTCTCATGCCGCTTTCCAGAAGCCGTCTATCCGGCTTTCTGGCTGTTTTCCAGCGGCACCGCAGTGTCTCTGTGCAAGCCGACTGCCTAACACAGCTCGGCATCTTAAACAGCTAAATCCAGCAAGTACCTAATTCATTTCTCTTTTGTGAAAAAAAAAAAAAAAAAAAAAAAAAATCAGAACACAAGCTGTATTTATGTAGTTTGATACAGTAAGTTATCATGACAAAATAGGGCTGCAACGAAGGGTATATTTTGACCTTCGACGGTTCGGAACACATTACCAAAGGAAGGTTCCAACCTTCAGTGGTACTCATTTGCATAGTTTACTGGTGATGTCGCCACAGCTACTTATTTGTATTGGATTGAAAATCATATTACTTTACATGTAATCTATATAAGTGGAATAAAACATTCACGTGTAGTTTAAAAATACACTCTATAGAGAAGTATGTTTTTATAATTTAAAAATGCACGTTGTTTATTTACACATAATTGATGCTGCTTGCAAGTAAGTTTGCATGGCAGCAGCACTAACTGCAGCGGATTTAGGCAAAACAAACTTCCAAGCAGGTTAATCAATCAGTTACATTTTACTACAATAATAATAATAATAATAATAATATGAACTTACGCTTGTCAAGTGACCCCAGAGATTGGTTGTGCCTCGATGACACATCAACAGTCGCTTGCACAGTTTGCATTCAACTTTATTTTGGTCATCTGGGCATTTAACAAAAAAAATCCCAAACAGCAGAGGGGTTTGTAAGTCATTTCTTTCAATACAGCTTACACCTTATGCTATACAATGCTTTGCTGTCGAGATGGCGAATAAAGAAATTGAAGGTTTGCCTATGGATAACACGAGTTGGGGGGGGAGTGGCAGACGGTGCTCAGATTTTAAAATTAAAATGAGTGTTATCGTATATTTTTTATGTTTCAAACATATTCTACCATAGCACTTCTCTTACACTGTCTTGTACACTAGGTATTCGGTACATATTTCACTGATGCACTGCAACCGCTGTAGGTACCCACTCAGTGTTTTGGGTACTATACCCTGCTCCATACATGATATCGGCACCATATAGAGTTGTAACGATTTGGTCGTTGATTAATACAACAACTTTTGTTTAAGTAGTATGCATTATTCAGATCAAAAGATCGAATTTTAGATGCAAGTGACATTTAATGTGTGATTTATAGTATTCACACGTCAGACAGTTTCTGTTAACAGAGAAAAAACAAAACAAAACCATAGTGCGTGAATGATGCCTGATGAATCTTCGAAGGTTTAAAACAATTCCTGGCTGGCGAATGAACCTTCTAACTCAGCCTTACAATATAGTTTTAGAAAATTAAAATAACAGGTAGATGCTAGTTAAAATATTCCAAATGAGGACAATGGCACTTAATGGGTTCATCTGCTCTTGTCAAAGTCATGCATATTAAAATAAATATTGACATGCATGCATGTTTTGATAACAAAAGATATACCCTAATTGGTGCAAACTTAAAAAAAAAAAAGATGCAAGATTGCTTGAATTGGGAGTGGGTCTGGCGATTCTGTTCAGCCAGTGCAGATAGTGCGGTTTAACCAGTGCAGATAGTGTAGATAGTGCAGTTTAACCAGTGTAGATAGTGTAGGTAGTGCAGTTTAACCAGTGCAAATAGTGCAGATAGTGCAGTTTAACCAGTGTAGTTAGTGTAGGTAGTGCAGTTTAACCAGTGTAGGTAGTGCAGTTTAACCAGTGCAGATAGTGCAGTTTAACCAGTGCAGATAGTGCAGTTTAACCAGTGCAGATAGTGCAGTTTAACCAGTGCAGATAAGTTTTCTTGGTTTGTGATTCTTTATGTAAGTTTGGAAATGCTTGATTGTAGAGTCTCCCTCGAAGTTCACTGCGCAGTGTGTCGGGCGTTCATTCAGATTGTTTAAGCACAGGATATGTGTGGGATCTATTGCTTATAAACATGGTGTTTGACTTCCGATAGGATATGCAGCATAGCTTCAGGGCGGTAGAGAGTTTAACAGACTGGCAGCCCTGCGTGCGGGTAAGGAATGCAAATGCAGTTTCTTAAAAATGATAATGGTGAGCGATTACAAACACCCATACACAGTATATTTACTGAATTTTTTTTTTTTTTTCCATATCATTCCATATTTTGTGTGCGAGATGGGAAGGGGTTGTGATTTAAATAGGATTGTATCACTGCATTGATGTGCTGTAGACCTGGATTATAAGTGACAGGTTGGAAAGCAGATATATTGTTCTTTTGTGTTTTAATATACAGATTATTTTGATATTAGTTGCTTAAGATAATCTGCTTATGCAGAAGTACTTAATGCAAATTGAAGTTGCCTGTCAGTGGCACCTGAGCTTCACTGGAAGGTCATGGCCAAAGATCTGAAGGGACACCTTGGTCCCAAATAAGACACATTGTGTTTAAAATTAAGTCGATCTGTTGTATGTACATTAACACAAGTATATGTTTTTTAAATTGTGTTCATCCTTTGCTTTAGATAATTTTACAACCCAATTTACACCCCCCCCCCCCCCCCCCCCCCCCCATCCCCATCTTTTGAACAAGCAGGGTATTCGATAATTATCTTCCCCTGAGTCACAGCACATAATGACTGCTGGCGTGAATTGAAAGCGATTTCATTTAGTTGCAAGGGGAGTTTTGTTTGGGGGGTCGTGCTGTTCTGTATTGTAAACGGGCAAAGCAGTGCCCTACGTGGGAAGCGTCCCGGAGTCATTTAAACCAATTACCCATTCTGGTCTGTGTTCCCACTAATTCAGTTTACATTCTTATAGCCCTGTGTAGTGTACTGGTATGTTGAATTCCCAGATTGTTGCAGTACAGTACATACGCCAGAATGAATACAATTGTTCATAACTATCAAAACACTCACTTGTGCTGAATTTAAAAATACTACAAGAAAGTCAATGAACATACATTTTGACAGCAGTGAGCTGAACCTAAAAATACTTGGACATGACTAAATTGGGGAGAAAATAATAAAAAAAAAATAATAATTGGAGACGACGAAATTTATAAAAAAATAAATAAATAAAAGCTCAGTCTAGACCAATCCCTACGATTTCAGAGAAGGCTGAACATACACTGTGTCCAGCAAATAAAACAAGCACAATTTTCCTCTTCAAATAAAACACACTGATAGGCAAGTAACTGAATGCATTGCATTAGATTATCAGTGAAAGTGTGCAAGGTGTAAAGGTTAAAAGAAGTAGGATGTGTGATTCAATGTTTAATCAGCTCAATAAAAATCTGTTAAAGGCATTGTGTCACAGACTTGTTTGTACCTCATGGTTGTGGTGTACTTGGTCCTGTGTTCCCATGCACAGAGCAGATCTATTTTTTGAAATCTCATTTGTCAGATAGAATGCCAAACTTCAAAAGAACACAAGTAAAAACAAACTGGAATTCAAATCCTTACTGATCCAGTATTTAAGAAGAGAAAACACACACAAACACGTTGCTGGTGTTGTTTGATAACTTAAATTGAAGTGTTTTTTTTTTCCTCAAATAATTTACCTTGCATCAGTCGAGTTACTGTACCAGACTTCAGTTCGAGACATCAGTGTCTCCTCTGTGAAAAACGACACACACACACACACACACACACACACACACACACACACACACACACACACACACACACACACACACACACACACACACAGACAGACAGAGACCCCTCTCTGTACCTCAGTGCACATCCCCCAGTGAACTTGTCTAATGATTCATGAGCTCACTTGTCTATTGACAGGGTGACTGCTACTGCCACAATAATCATTATGTCGAGGAGAAGCTTGTCATGGACTGCTCATTGTGCGGCAGCTATTCAAACCAAAGTCATTTACACTTTCATTGGCAGCTATTTAGTCCCAATAAAAAGTTCAAGACATCAATTTGTGAATCGTGCTCAGCCAAGTAGAAGCGTGTTCTTTTAAAAGTCAGTTGATTGTGCTGTACTGGAGGCTGTTGTGTTCTTGTGGCGTACATGGGCGCGGGCTGAACCCAAGCACATCTGTCAGCACTGTGTTTCCCAGGCCATGATAAGATGCTGCAGCATCCCGGGATAATGGGTTTATTCAACCTCTTTATTGCACTTTCCATCATAGACACATTTGTATATCATTTTACGGTGCAGCAATTCCATTTGCATAAAATATCGACCATTATGTGAGCCGCCCATTGGAAAAAAAAATTAAAGACACAAATGCATGGGTAGCTTTTTATAAATGTATTTAGTCCACTGTGCTAATATATATATATATCTGTCACGGACTAAAACTGCCAACAGCCCTCCCCCCCTTTTTATTTTATAGTGATTTAGACAGAGCAAACATTAATAAAAGTTAGCAGGAGAACATAACAGTGCTTAAGGAGAGTCAAGCTTAATTGTTAATGATCTGTTACATTATGCAGGGTCCTGTAATGCAGCATGAAGGCTCAGTTTAAATGCATTCCAGTTCCCAACACCAATAATATTACTGCGTGATGTACAATGATTATTTTTGTACTGCAAAGTTGAGCAACTCTTAGTTTTTATCATTAGCAAACCCAAAAGCATGCTCTGTTTATACGTGTTCTTGTTTGGGTGGGTGTTTTTTTCTGAAAGCTTGTGGCTTGCAACAACTTTGCAGGGTAGATCGGACAATGTGTACATGTCTTCATAATGTCGGGGAATAAAACACTGAAAACAGCAACATTTCATTAGCAGATCCATGAGCACTTGCGACACACATTGGGAAAAAACACCCCTCTAGTTCATCCTGTTTATTTTTAAATCCCTGCATTCTGGTCATCTTGCAAATATGCACTGAAAACTGCTTAATAGAATCACTGTTTATTAGAATTAGATCTTAATGAAAGCATACAAACTTACTAATCACAAAAATACCTCCAACTTCAGATTTAAACCAGTCCGCTTAATCACTTTACCTGAAAATTATCAAACAACTAGTAACAGTTAATAAACCAAAAACAAAATGTCCAATAAAATGAAGCTTTAGGCGCTTGTAGCTCTTAATTCTACCAAATGTTTTTAGAAGTTAATTCTTTTGAGGCAGCCTTCTCCTCCAGTGACTGTTTTAAACAGTTCACTGACTTTAAACACTCTCTGCCCTGTCTGACTCACCACCATTAAGACATAACCAGACAAGACAGCAGCATTGTATTGGAATGAGACCAACAGCTCCTTGTTCCAAATCAAGGTACAAGCTTTTTATACTAGTCTCCCAAAACCTGAATTCCAAACTACACTCTGTAAGTGAATGAACCAGGGTGTGATCCCCCCAGAGCAGAGGGTTCACAGATAAGCATTTCAGAATCAAGCTTATGTGCTACAAATGCAACCACGCCAAAATGTATTTCATTATGTGACTCAGATGGAACATTAATCTGTTTAAGTTTAAAAGTAATCAAAAATAAAGAAAAAGAAACTGCACACCATAATCCCAAGCTCACTATACTTTACACATCCTCCTGAGAATGCCCTGCACATCCCAAAGGGAACCAAGCTCTGTCTGTAGAATACAAAGAACAGCCTTACCAAGTGCAGCCTGACAGTCTGGATCCAAGGGAAAAGAAGAGTGCAGTCCAGCTCCCTCACTAGAACAGAAACTCTCTTAAAAGGAGCTGCAGTAAACAGGGCTCCTCTTCAGCAGCAGGGTCCGCAGCCCTCACCCAGCGTCGAGTCCAAACAGCCCTGTACTTAACAGGTTAACTGAACCACTGCAGGCTCTGTAGTTCTTTCAGAAAAGTGTCATCTGAGCAGTTCCCTCAGACTCAAAAAGAAACGGTTTGGTAAGTAAAAAACACTGAATAAAACCCCAAAACAATTAGAAAAACAAAGAAAAACAAACTTCTCTCCAAGGTCGTCTCCAAACAAATTCTCTTAATTACCTCACTTGCCCATCTGCAGCAGTTAACACATTGTTACTTTTCTTAATTGGGGGAATTAGCAAGCCCCCCCCCCCCCCCCCCCCACATTCTAATTTTAGTCTGTAGTTATGCTACAGTATCTGCTTGATTTGACTTGAAAACTTTTGGTTTGAATACAAACTAGCCACAGAACAGAGTCATGCATCGTGTTTCATTCTAAAAGGTTTATTACACTTATCTTTCTGGAGACTGCTAGCAACAATTTCTTTAGTCATTCCAGCTATAAGGATACAAGGGGTTTATAATAAGACATTGAGATGGACACAATCCTGCTAATGGGTTATATAGAAGGGCAGGTGTTACAACCAGTAGGATTTTTACTGCCAGTAGCTGCACTAAACACATTGTCAGTGGTACTACCCATTATCAAATGTAAATATGTATCCGTATTCATAAAGGATGTTACTGCTGGTTCTAGCCACTCCATATACAGAAACTGTCAAAACACACATCATCTCCAAAATGAAATGTCTTTATTTAAGAAGAAAATGGCACACTGAAAGATTTAATATGTTTTCTACCGGATCCCAAAGTTTTTTCTACACGTTCACTACGAGGTTTACCTAACCCTAACTCCCCTCTCCAGAGCGAGGCTCTGCTGCGCCACAGTGTAGCACAGGTACAGAGCGACAGGTGAAATAGAAGGGGAGCTATGAACTGTTTTACAGTTGTTGTTTAAGAATAATATCCAGTGCAATGCATTATTGCAACATGCAGAAGTGTTTAAATAGGGTGCTATGACTTTGAACTCTGCTAAATTTCAGAACAATACATGGAAATCAGTATTAACAGAATAACAGCTACAGAATTGTTGCTCCACAAGTACAAAGAAACACACGCACACACACACATTAATTTGCACACAGCTAAACTTCAACTACGGCTCAGGTTTTAACATTTGTTCAAAGTGCAACATTGCAACATTTTACAAAAAATCCATTCCTATTTAATATGCTGTTTTTTTTTTTTTTTGCAGGAACATTCGACTCTTAACAGATAATAAAGCTCACTGGTGTCTCTGGCTTAGAAATGGCAAATTACAATACCCCAGGAACTGTAGATCACAATTTAAATGAATTATACCGTGCTCCTGTTTGACGTTGCTCGACACTGAAGCCTTCCTTGCGAAGGACTTTATCATGCAATGTGAAACCAGGGTATCAAAGACCCCTTCATCCCTGCAGAAAACCTCTTTAGGGTTACCATTTCAAAAACTTTCAACCAATGGTACATCATTCATCGGATAAACCCTGTGTGTGAAAACTAATAATATACAGATAGTGCGTATCTGAGTGGAGCCTTTAAAAGCAAGGTGGTAGATCACTAGGCAGTATTATTTAAGCATCAGAACACAAAGAACTGTACCATTCATTTAACATGCAAGTTTACAGCATTGTAATAATATACAGCCACGTGTGGGTGTACAGCACATCCCTCCCACGGACAGAACTGTAGTGGCAGTATAGTGGCCTGCCACATTGTCATAAAACAAATGGGATGCAATTACCTCTGTTTAACTTGTGTTGAAATATTGCACAGCATCAAGGATGGAAATGAGACTCCTATTGCATAGCAGTTTCACCCATTCCAGGTTTTACTACGAGCTCTCTTAGCCAGTGTGTAGGTAACAAACTCAGGTGTGTCTTAGTAAATAGCGAGACCAGGAATGGATCAAACCGCTATGCAGTGGGAGTCTTATTTCCATTCCTGCAGAATGCATTTTTCATACAACTCCAGTGCTTTAATAATTTCTAAATATCTACACTTTTTTTCAATGCTAATCTTTAAAAATAGTAAGTAAAAAAGGAAAGTGCAGTCCCACAGAGGGCATTTTAAAAGAAGCCCTGTCCCGCGTGGATCTGGTGCAGTTGTCCGCTATAGCTCCACGAGGTTCGGCTCAGTCCAGTGGAAACTCGCATGGATTGGCCCTGGTCTCTCTGGCCGCTCTGTACACGCTCACAAAGTCCTTGTACCTGGGGGCGCAGCCGAGCCACACCTCCCCGAAGTGCTCGGTGCCAGTGAAGAGGAAGTCGCCCTCCCCCTGCTTCACCCCGCACTGCAGCGGAGTCCTGATCCGCCCCCCCCAGCGCCCGCTGCCCTGGTCCTGCCGGAACGCAGTATTCTTCTGCCTGTAGAGCCGCGCCCCTCCCACCACCACCTGGGACACCTGCTGATCCAGCTCGTGAGACACAGCCCTGATGGACCCCCTCGCAACTGCAAGAAAGAAAGCGTGGAAAAAGAAAGAAACCTGGGAATGAACTGACAGCAGACTTTCAAATAGTTTTACAGATTCATGAATTCAGCGCAGCAGTACTGTTAGAGACTTCACTGCCAACAAAGGAACTGTGTACTGCCTTTCCCTAAGGTTAACCCTTTATTGTGACCATACAGGAACAGCGCAGTAGTGTTATTTGACGGGCTCAGCAGCCGATGTTTCTAATGTTAAAGGGTTTCCTTTGTTATTGAACCTTCAGTAAGACAGAATACCTCATCATGTAGAAAAAGCATGCCCTCTTTTTCATCTAGTTTCAAATCAAAATCATAAATTACACTGACATGCCAAGCACTGCCACTGCTGTATCGAGTATGCTGCTCTTGAATAGAAGTCAGCTGAAATAAACTGAGAAAAAGCTTATTGTTAACTGTGTCCCTTTGCTCTCAGTCTTGTTCAGAACTTGGTGACTGGAAAGCAAGTTACTTTAACTCGACCATTATCACATTATACCAGTATTCAACATCAAAAAACAGGAAGGAATCCCAAATGGAAAAGAAGTAAAAAAAAAAAAAAAAAAAAAAGTAATTCAATTTCTCTGCAGAAGAACGTCCTGTTCAGTAGAACAGATGCCTGTGTGCTGATGGCTTTTCCTGCCTCGTTCTTTGTGTTTGGGTTTTCAGTTTTTTGTCTGTTGATGAGCTCTAATGCACTTGTTCTTGGGTCCGGTGCTGGATGCTGGAAGCCGGAGCCCTGGAAAAGAAGTAAAAAAAAAAAAAAAAAGACAGTAGTTCAATTTCTCTGCAGAAGAACGTCCTGTTCAGTAGAACAGATGCCTGTGTGCTGATGGCTTTTCCTGCCTCGTTCTTTGTGTTTGGGTTTTCAGTTTTTTGTCTGTTGATGAGCTCTAATGCACTTGTTCTTGGGTCCGGTGCTGGATGCTGGAAGCCGGAGCCCTCTTGCTGGGGACCCCCTTCGTGCACGGGCTCATAAAGCCCCCCATTCACTCCCCTGTGTCATTTACACTTTCATTAGACAGCTATTTTCTCTAATCAAAAAGTCAATGATAGCGATTTGTAAGCTCGGGGCAGAGAAGTCAGGCCGTAAATAGAGTCAGTTCAAAGCCCAGTTCCTTGAGCTGTGGATGTTTTCAGCCTCAATGCCCCCCCATTGTGCAGCCCAAGCCCCCACATCTGTCAGTCCCTGGTCGGGCAGGCTGTGTGGACGGGAGAGCAGCCGCCTGGGAACTGATGGCTCTATTCACAGCACAATGGCCTTTATTGCATTAATCAGCTTTTTAAGATGCGGGTGAAAAAAAAGGAAAAAAAAAAAAAAAAAGGTGTATTTGCCTTACTGAAGTCAAAGGTTAATGTGTCATAAACGTGTTAAAGTGAAACACGAACACACAGGATTTTTAATTGTGGAAACGATGTTTCATACCAGATTACATACATGTAATATATTCATCTAACATGATGGTGAGACTGCCACCAGCTTACCAAAGTCACTGCTGCAGACAGCCATGAGAAGCTCTGTGTTGTTACAGGGCCGACAGACAGCTGTAGGGAGAAATAAAGAAAGAGTCAGGTTAAGGCTCAACTAATGATATTTACTGTTGAAAACTTGATAGAGTGCACTGATACACAGGAGGATATCAAAAGCAACACTGAAAGGGCAAGGCGCAGGATTGAAATCACGGAGTAGAACGAAAGATTCATCGTGCCCTTGAAGTTACAAACAAGAACGTGTTTTAGTGTAACTCAGCATCATAAAATGCAACAACATTCAGTGCATTAGTTTTCATTTTATTGCAGCTGTTGAAAATGTGTTGTTGCATTTCCAAGGTCGTGTTTGCAGAGAGGAATTCAGGCCAGCAGAGTGGACTGCCCTGGACCATTACTCACTCTGCCCCTCGGGCCTGTCTTGAGAATGACCATTAAGTGGGAAATCGACGCACCTACTTGTGTGCTGTATTTGGCTTTAAACGCCTTGCTAACTGTGTTCTCCGTGGGCATTTACCACTTCATTTAGCCCCTCAAGATGAGAGATGAAAATGAACCCTTCTGAAATAGACCCTTCGGAAATTCTAATTTATTTTTCCATATTCCTTGGGGGGGGGGTTCTATAGGCATTTTCTAAGATGAGTAAAAGTGGTACCAACAGTGTAAACCCAGCAAGAAACATCTTGCTTGCAGAGAGGAACCACGACATCATTGCCTCAAGCTAGTTTTATGAAGTTAAAATGATTTAATTCCTCACATTCTAGTCCAGGGCACAGGGCTGGTTTCGGTTTCATTTGATGGGGTACAGACAGTTCTTTCATTGTAGGGCTATCCATGCCCTCTAAGTCAGGGGAGGCGTGTTTAAAGGTTAAGATCAATGTCCCATTGTACTTACCGGCTGCACCACAAACCCAGTGCAGCCGCAAATAGCAATCTCGGATCTGCATTTTTATCGTTTCTGTATTTTACTTTTTTGGAAGCTAAATGGATAATTTCAAAAGAAACCAATTTTAGCTAAAAGTGGGTTTTTTTCCCCCCAGTTAGTTGTAACTGGTGAAGACTGTTGTATTTAAAAGAAAAAAGTGAACTCATTTTTATATTATCATGGCTGTCTTGCATTTTGAATCAATGAATCGCCTTGCCAAACATTACATTGTGAGTCAGATATTTGTGTAGTCTTTACATGAAAACAAACGTTTTGGGACAATGCGAATGGACAAACAAATGCACTAACACAGAACTTAGACTTCGAAGTCGCCTATCAGAGTCACAGACCCACAGATAGAATTGCTCCCTCACCTTCCATCTCAGCCACTCTTTGGAAGTCGGGCATCTGGCTGTGGGTACTCAGAAGCTCGTACTGAAAGCCCACGGTGCGGCGGCTGATGTCTTGCTGGGGGCTAGCCTGCAGGAAGACGGCGGCGTGCTGGGGGCTGTCCGCCCTGAAACAGTACACCCGCTCCCGCCGGCCCGCCTGCTCGTTCACCAGAAGGTCCAGCTCCCCGGTGCGCTCCACGTAGATGTTGGCGCCGCTGAAGCTGCGGAAAGGCTTGATGCAGACGGTGGTGTGCCGCGCACTGGAGAGGTTGGGCTCCAGGATGACTCGCAGTGCCTGGGTCGGGTACATCCATTCCACAGAACCCTCCGTGCACCGCAGACGGACCTGCTCAACCGTCCCGGAATGAGCTTCAAGGTTAAGCCCACTATTGTAACAAATAGAAACAAACAAACAAAAATATGATCATCATCATAAGATATGACACATTGTAATACACACACACACACACACACACATATATAACTATCTTACAACGATCTGTGGGCATAGGTTTAGAAAGAACCAAGAAGAATGATTTCGTTTGTACGCCAGGTAGTCTGTATTGGACTAATCTGCTTTATTGCCAAACAGAACGTTTCTAGAATTTTGACAAATGGTGAGAATGGTAGAGTTTCACCTGTCACCTGTCCTCGGACTCCCTTCGTTTAGTACTGCAGCATTTTGATTGCAATGTTATACTGTGTTAGATTACCTAGAAGGAAATCCACCTAGTATTCAGAAAATGTGTCACCCTACACCTGCAGCTTATATAGTCTTAATATTTGTAATATTTCAGAAGTAAAAAAAATAACTCGGACCCTTATTGACTCGTACGCGAATAGTTTGTCACACAAACAATCCCACATCAGAAGGCACACTGCATTAATAATAATACTAATAATAATAAAGAAAGCACACTTTGTATTAATAATAATAATGTATTGCATGTGTTGTGTTTTCATACCTTCCTCTCCAGTTGCAGTTGTCAGCTGCGCATTGTGTTAGCAAGCTCTCCAGCAGTGCTATCACACACAACACAAAGTTCAGCCGCTGTGTTGTTTTGAGTTTCATGGGAGCAGAGCTGCCAAAGCACAACTACGCAAATCCGCAATTAAAGAAAACGCATTACCGAACTTCTCTAGCTTAACGGCAGTGATTTATATACCGCTTATAAATGCACGTTAGATATTGTATAGTAAAATATGCATAAAACGAGTTGGGCTCCACTCAAATTGCAAGAAGACCACAGCTACACTCTCGCTGCCAGTTACTTTGCACTGAGTAACGCAGAGTTGATGGGCGACGAAGCCTCTATAAAAGAGACGTCTGCAAAACCTGGTCTGGATCATTGAAAACGCCAATCCGGATCCATCACCAATAACCACAGGCGGTTTTAAATCGAAACACATTATTCATAGACAAGGAGATCAAATAATACTAAGCATTAAACACTACTATTCCTTTCCATTTAACCCTTCGGGCAGCCTGGTGCTCAGTTAATTTATCCGTTTATTGACTTTTAGTCTTCTATACTATTGTACACTGTCTAATTGAATTATTCCCAAAAGTACGAATTCGTGGTCATTCCTGTTCTGCTTGTTCTTTGTAGAGTGCTGAGCCGCTGGTTCATTTACTTTTGTATTTATTGTGTTTGACAGGTGATTGTGTATGCGTTTATATAATATTTTACCTGTCTATATACGTATTTAAATGCATTTTCGGCAAAATACGGTTGCTAGGGATTTTTTAAGATTGAGTACTTTTTTTCTCTATTTGTGATTTCAATGTTATCTTTACTCATGTACTTGCATATCTTACATGTGCTCGTACCAGTTTTAATGTCCTGTAATGTATCATCGATCTACTATGAACCAAAATGTCAGCTAAATTTGCATCCCTTCTAAAAGCCATAATCGGGGCTTTCAGAAATATTTTTCCATTTTCTCTGAATTATGAAGTATACGTAAATGCTTCCCAGCTATTTTTGAAATGCTGGCTAAAAATTTAGAATATGTAATTATTAATGGTTCTCTTTTACCACATGTTTCCTTTTATTATACTCAGGTAGTTCATTTCTGTTGAGTTTGTCAACTTTTCTCAATTCTTTCCTAATAATCTGTTCTTTATATCCTGTTTTTTGAGATTCATTTTTAATTCCTTTCTCTGTTTTTTATAGTAATTTTCATCAGAACAGAGTCTTTTTATCCCTATTCTCAGTCCTTTATGTAGGTACTATTGCATTTCAGTAGGTTTTGAGTATTTAATACATCCTTGATCAAATTTAACCAAGGGATCTAAGAATTCAATGTCTGAAATATTCGGATGGGTATTATTTGCTAATTCATTAAACTATACAAGAGATTCCTCTCCATGCGTACATATTCCGAAGATGTCATCCACCTGTATTCTAAAGATTTCTTGCGTATTTTACCCAACACCATATCCTCCCGTTTACCCATATCAGTGTTTGCAAAATGCATGCCTAACTTTGAGCCTATTGCTGTGCCATCATTCTGTGAACATTAATTTCCAAATGTAAAATAAGTATTTCCTAAAACTCTCTTCATCATATTTAATATCTCTTCTGTGGGTATAGTTTTCTGTTTTTAACTTCTATGTGCAGCAATGCCAACGTCTGCCCAAAAGAAATGTCCATTGTCTCCCATCTTACTTGTTGAACCTATATAACAAAAAAGGTGATGGATTCAAATGATTGTTGCCGTACAAAGCGAATTAGAAATGATCGATGGTTCCTGAATAACTGCCTCGTTGAATTCCTATTATCATCTCTCACCGGTTGACTGCGTGGCCGCGCCCCCTCTTTCACTGCCAGCACCATCGACCGCTGTGAAGTGCCCCTCGAATGATTGCTTTTCTCTATGCATTACCTCTTTTCCATATTTGAAATGCGTAACATTTTTGTTTTTCAATCCGCTGACTGTTTTGGGGAGGTGTGTCTCTGAAAAAAAAAAAAAAAAACGAAGCGTGGAATAGGGATTTTTTTTTTTTTTTCCCATTGGCGATTTGACAATGTGTCCGCACTATGCTGCTTGACACATGCTCCAGTCTGCGCGGCATTGTCTGGTGGCCTTTGAGAACGGACCCGGGACCCAGCACTGGACCATCTGTTCCCGCATGGCTCGCAGCGGATCCTCGCATTGTCCACAGCTGCAGGGAATCACCGGGAGAGGGATGAGACTTTAGGAGTGACTTACGCGGCTGCGTTCAGTCAGTTAAAAAAAAAAAAACTACCATTACTCTAATAATAATAATAATAATAATAATAATAATAATAATAATAATTGTATTTGTTTAGGTTATATTAAACATACAGCACTGTTATTGTAATACTGAAGATATATTACTAACACGTATTTTGAATGCATCTGTTTAATATATAGACTATTACTGGGGTTCTATACGATACAAGCCGATATGCACCCCACGAGGTCAGAGAGGCAGCTTGTATCCATTTTACAGCACATTACTTTCTTTTTTTAATGTTTTTTTTTTTTTTTTTTATTGAAATATAACAATAATTAAGCATAACTGATTTTAATGTTGTGTCATGACCTCTGGTTCAAAAGAAATGCCCGATGTTGCTCTCTTACATTAATAACAGGGTTTAGTGTCTAGCTTGGCGACTGTCACTGTGTGGAGTCACAGAAAACAGTCTAAGAAACACTTGAAGGCAACATTGACGTTATAGATTAATAGGACTATTTCAGCAGCACCCCACTCAGACATCATGTGAACTTGCGGGTTCTAGCCATGGCAAGACATCGGCCGCACAGGTCAAAGCTCGACAAGGACTCTTAACCCAGAACCCTTAAACTCACAGCAGGGTGCGGGGGAGCTGCAGATGCCGGATCCGGTGATAAGAATCGGCTTTTACCCGGCTGTCACTTATCGATCTTCTCCGCCTGCGTTCTTCCCCGCTGGTCCCCGGGGTATTTAGTAATCTCTCAAGCGCCTCTGTGCGCAATCTTCTCTCACAGACGTGGGAACATCCATTTTATTCCACCTCGTTTCCCATCAGATAATTCAAACCCAGTTAACATCTACCCCACTCCAACCAGGAAGTAACAACATTTAAAAAAAAAAAAAAAACACAGTCGCCTTACTCAAACATTTTGGTATGTATTTGTCCCCGAAAATATAGGTTTTGAGCTTTGTCAGTTATCTTAAAACATGCTCTTGGCGAGCTACGGGCAAATAATCTAAGTGCAGTAAATACCCTACCCATAACATATGCCAAATAATATTTCCAGTTTCATTTCAATGGAGTAAATTGCCCATTTATAATAAATTCCGCGTTTTTCCTCTATAAAAGTTAATTTGTGTAACTATCTTGCGGAGGAACTGAAATAAAACAGCCCCATTCCTGGAATGCAATCAATAAAGCATTCTCCGAATTAAAAAAAATATAAAAAATGGTGCCTGATATTTCAATTGGCTGGTTCCTTCCGTCGCTGTTAGCTGCGTTATTCGGTCAGGCGATACAATTCTCTCAAACAAAACGGATAGAACCACAGTAAGAAAGTCAAGAGAACGCACCCAATGTGATCAAAATGTCTCGTTTTATTACAGCTTTGAGTCACAAAATAATGTTACACCGTAAGCCACCTCAATGTCTTTCTTTGTGCAATCAGAATTAGGAAAATATTAGGGTTCTTCGTGCGATTTCTTAATTCTTTAGTTCTGCATAACCCTAAGGTCCCTTTTCACAACGCAAGCTGGGACTCGGACCTGGCGACGTTACAATTGGAATTGTGCAATTCAAATGTGCTTACAACTGCATGACCCTTGGCACACTTGCGTAACTGTAAATCAGTCATATACGTGATCAGTTCCAGTTCAATTCCACACCTTTCCAGGCTAAATCGTTTACAGTTCATGTGTTTTTCAATGAGTGATCGCTATTCTCGTACTTTCAACCACTTTTAGTGAACCCGATTGTTTGAAAAAAATAAGTTCTACAGCATGTTTGTGTACTTGTAGCTGCGACTATGGCTGGGTTATTTATAACAGAGTACACATGTTAACGTGTGTAGTTGTTTATGTTACTTATAACTGGTAATAGTATACTTAATACTAATTAGTATAATTCGAATTGTAATTACTGCAGCATTATTGTGACTAGTTGTAATTGAAGACAGTATCATTGGAAGTGGAGCTTCAGCAAACGCCGCTGCTGTAATTGCGATTATAACAGATCCCAGGTCAGCTGGGAAATGCACGAACACTGCAAGGGATCCAGACATCGACTCAGTGCTGCCATATCACAGTGCGTGCGCAAACAAACGTGTGCAGATTGAACAAATAACACATTTCAAATTTAAATACAAAACGTCCTGTAAAACGGTAAACAAAAACACATTTAAATAAGATTGCTTTGTGTTATGAAACAACAAGCAGACCACGAACAAGCAGAGACTCGTATGTGTTTGAAGAGGGGGTTTGCTCCTATAGTTACGACAGCGTCTACATTACTGACAATCAGCCAGCCAGCAACCTCAACATTAAACCAAACAACACAGTCGCCTCAGCTTTTACACTTACACAAATATAACACAACAGTTTTGCACCAGTTCTTTCACAAGTTCTGGAGCATGATGACAAAATCACTTCACAATATAATGTTCATTCGAGAGTTTCCAAAGAGACTCATTTGAAAATTAATTTCCGTTCATTTCTACATGAGGCACTTCGGAAATAAACATTACACATATATAATAAATAAATAGTATTAATATGATTACCCTTATCCTGGGTAACAAATCCCTCTTACTGTAATAATGTACATAAACAATTAGAGTTTTAACAAATAGCATGTTTACATAGCTTGTTCAGTGTAAATAAGGTTAAAAGCTATTTTTCTT
Source organism: Polyodon spathula (assembly GCF_017654505.1). Lineage (NCBI taxonomy): Eukaryota > Metazoa > Chordata > Actinopteri > Acipenseriformes > Polyodontidae > Polyodon > Polyodon spathula. The sequence goes on along the minus strand of NC_054554.1, from coordinate 29,203,519 downwards.
TTTCAATTCATTTAAATTTTTTTTTTTTTTTTCATAAATGCAATGCATTTGTTTTTACTTACATAACAGAGGATAGTGCAATGTAAAAGCCTGCCTGGTAAAATTAATAAATTACACAAAATGTCATAAATAATACTAAAAAAATGAAGCGGGCAGTTAAAGTGCTAGCTCAACACAGGTAAACATTTACAACAACAACGAAACAAAAGCAAAAACTAAGATCAAACCACGAGACTGCAACTGGCCTCTCTCCAGCACCCCCAATGTGACCTGGCTGTGGTGCCATCTACTGGTATTAACCTGTACTGCACACCCAAGCTTTAACAAGCTAAACGCACACTGAAGAGCAGAATCCAGGACACAACTGAAGAGACCACTCCATACAAAAGGTACACAATACAGCACAGAGACACATTTAATAAAGGCACACTGAAGCGCTTTACTTTACCCCTTGAAAAGCTGCTGTCTATTTAGATAACTTACACATCTACAGGTATTGCAATAAAAAAAAGTCTACTGAAGGGACATTGCTTCTGCTGAATACAATTTACTGCATTTTGGTCCGAGTTGTTTCACATTATTACCGGAGGAGCAGCTGTGCTAGACTAGGTCCTACTGCCCGCTAATTAGGTAATCGTCAAATCTGGGTTAAAGCACCACAACAAACAACTTCTTCTGAGTGTAATCTGTGTCCTTAATGCAAACACAGTATGCAGCATAAACAATGAAGTTTAATAAATAAGCCGTCACTGGTTTGTATTTACACCGGAGAAGCGGTGTGCATTCCAGAGGGGGTACTGCTGCAGTCACGCCGTCAGGGAGTCACTCCCTATCCCACACAGAGCACCTCTCAATCAGGAAATCCCACGACATTCACAAGCAAACACTGTACCGCTATTAACACCAGAACAATACTGGATGTGTCTTTTGTTGTTGTTTAGGTTAAGAAAGAAAAACACAGGAGCAGCAAAAAAAAAAAAAAAAAAACTCTACCTCTTCTTTGTCTGTGTAGACTATTCCTACTGTCCAATCACGGCAGAGCAACGAACAACAGCAAAGCTGACACACTCACTGGAGCTAGGAGAAGACACTGCCAGTGTTCTGAATTAATTACAGCTGACTCCTCTTCAGCAGCAGCAGTACTGTCCTAGTAGACTCTAATGAAGTGTCTGTCTGCGTGGTGCAGGTACTGAACATTTAATACAACTGCAGACTAAACTGTATTTCCAGTGTCAATGGATTTGGTCAATGCCTCGCTCATGAAGGTTTTACACTCTCTGATCAGACCACCTAAACTCACAGGACAGAGTGTTTGTTCGAGGGTTTGTTTAGTCTGTTTTGTGCCATGTTCATTTTTATATTTTTATAATAACTTTTCAAATACAGTGTAATTATAACAGTCTGTCAGTTTCAAGTGAAGAAGCGTTTTCAAAATGTTACAATCATTACAACATACACCTGGTGATTTTGAGTCTGACTGTCAAAGTAAGCCTGGGATTTCTGATCAAAGGGGCATTGCAACTGATATCTGAACTATGCAGCTGATCATAAAATCAAAACACCACATACCCCGGTCAGGGAACTGCTAGTGCAACAAAATGCTTATTGTATGAAATAACCGAGACCTACTTTATATTACAGTGCCACATTTACCACTGCTTGTCAAAAGGCCAGCTTGATTGCTAGCTGGAACCCAAGCCCTGGAAAGCAACGAAGGAGTTTAAATACTGGAATAAAATGCATAATGAAAAATGCAATCGCTTTGCTGTCACTGCTGAGCTTCTCAATGTAGCAGAACGAACGCTGCATGTAAAATGAATGATCTGGGAGTAGAGTGTGTGTGAAAGCCTGGTCAGATCACTGCAATGTATAGAGACGTGTTCCTGCTCTATCACACACTCCAGTAACCCAGCTGTCTATATAAGCCTGTTGCACGGCGATGGCCGGGGCGGTGCTAGTCCTCTTGGTCGCTCAGCTCTGGCTCGGAGGCGCTGGTGGAATCGTCCTCTTCATCGTCAGTCTGCTCCCCAGGGTGGTACAGCATCAGCGCCCTGGTTTTGTGTGTGATGGTGATGGTGCACGGCCCCTGTGCCCAGGGCTCCCCGTCAACCTGCATGGGCATCTTGCCACTTCTCAGGATCAGCTGCACACAACAAACACACAACAGACTCAGAATCAGCTGTCTGGAGAATGATCTGTTCTGGCAAATGTAAGCTTACACGAATGGCTGCATTGGTCTTCTTGTTCAAAATTTAAATGTGGGAGACATTTCCCTATACAAGCTAACCCTTGCATCCATGGAAGGGTTAATGAATATAATAAAAATATTTCCATTGCTTTATATGGTGCATTTGCATCTCCCATATGTCCCCATATAAAGTCTAGGAGAGGGTTTTTTAATCTGTCCCCCTGTGAGGTCGTCATGCATGAAAGGGTTAAAAGTAATTTTGAGCTCTACAGTTTCATTTCAAATTGAATATATTTCATTGTAATCAAAGCCACTAGAGGGCAACGTTTTAAAACAATGCCCTGTCTAGTTATCTGGAGTGGAACTGCAGTACACCCACCCGGACTGTGTGTGCCTGCCCTATCCGCACAGGGTTAGCCAGCTTCACCTGGATCTGGGCACAGTGGAACGATCCAAACACTCCGACAACTTCCAGTAAACCATCGTCGAGCCTGCGAGAAGACAACCGGACAACACTTACTCCCCCTCAACTACGAATAACTGCGTTTCTGACATCAGATAATGCTCTTCCCAGAGGTTCTGTTCCCATCCCCCTCACTCTCTCTCAACAGCCTGCTTGCCGCAGATTTGCTTGTGACTGAATTTAACTGGGCAGGGAGGGAAAATGACTAATTGGGAGCAGCAGAAAAGTGATAAACATGAGAAAAATAAGGTTGCACGAGACAGAAAGGACTTACTAGGGAGAAAGTTAATGGAAGTTAAAAGTGGGTTTAAGATAAGGTAAAAGTAATCCAAAAGTTATTTTGAATGTCTAAGTCTTACATGAACGCATCCATCCCATCTCTCTCTCTCTCTCTCTCTCTCTCTCTACCTGGAGGGGGGGTACGTCTCATCCCCCATTCCTTCCCACAGACGGCAGCCTCCTCCCCAGTACCCAATATTGAGCACGATGATCCCCTCCAGATTCGGGAGCTCCACTCCCTCTCCATCCAGTTCAAGCTGCAGACTCATTCAAACAGGGAGTGAGGGTCACCATCCATTCTACACCTACCTGACTGCGAGAGCATTTACTGAACACTGAGTGATGTACTGTGTATTATATAGTGAATGTCATATCAGGGCCAGTGTGGAGCAAGCTGGTATCTACCATCTCATCATGAGTGAGGCTAATCTTAATGTGACATCATTTCCATCTGATACAAGCAATCTGACACAAAGTGACAGCAGATGTTTACATAAATATGAGCTGTCTACTGTATGTTACATAACATTATATTATCACTTTCTGTGGCAATACTTCTAATTGTTATCCACTAGCAACACCTCCTGTTTCATTAATTAAAAGTATAGCTGCTTTGATTGAACAGTACCCTGCATGATGAGAGAGGATATAACACTGCTCCTAACACATTTCAAAGCTCTGAGAGAGGCTGCGTTACCTCAATGAACTTGTCCAAGTCTTTGCATTCTTGAACTAAACAATCTTTGGTCCCGTAGAAAAAGTAAACAGCCTATAAAGAAAAGAGAACTCGTTACAGGACTGGGACAACAGGGAACGGAAATAAGACTCCCGCTGTGCAGCAGTTTGACCCACTCCTGGTTTTACCATGAGTTTAACAAGACACACCTGAGCTTATCACCTAGATACTGTGGCTAATCAAGCGCGTAGCAGTAAAACCTGGAATGGGTCAAACTGCTATGCAATAGGAGTCTTATTTCCATCCCCGGAGAACAGCAGGAACAATTATATTGTATGTAGTGTTGATCTAAAGAGATACAAGTATTGTGTTTTACTATGCATGCTTATTGGATTGATTAACTAGCTGTATCACTCCCTCTCAAGACGGGCAAATTGCAAAGCACTTCATTGAAAATTGGAGCTGGCTGTATTAAACAGTGTATGCCTGTAGGGGGCAGACCTGGACTCACGCTAGCCCTCTACATTTATATTTGTTGACTGCCTTTTATCCTTGAACCACCTTTTCAACCAGGATGGGGAGAACTAAACATGGCTCCTTCAGCACCAAGCTTTCACCAATCCTCTCCAAACTCTTACACATTTCATACTGCGTGTGCGGATAATTTCTTTTCTTTTACTAATGCATTTCTTTTACTAATGCACTGGTTTTGTGCAGCTTTGCGCTTCAGCCTGTGCCTGGATCTGCTCCAGCAGGGAGACCCTTTCTCTAGCACGCTTCTCAGCTCCTCGCCTTGTTGAGGATCCTGCTTGAGAACAGCGAGGGGGTCTTCTCACGGTGTGCGTGGAAATTCAGAGCCATGAGAGCGTCTGGGCCCACAGAGAAGTAGTTATTCATCGTCAGAACCTGTGGACGACACAGCCTGACTCATTCTACTGGAAACAGACGCACGCAGTCAAAGACAGTGAGAAAGACTTCCAGTCGAAACGCTCATCAAAGAATTGTATACATGCTCTTCAAGTTTTACATATTCTACCTGGGACTGTTTTTATAGTTATAAAAAAACAAAACACACATAAACAGCGTTCTGAGCTGCTTCTGGATATCCAGAACAGCTTACATCAACTGAATTGTATATTTTTAAATATTTCCCCTTTTCCGTTAGAGATTTCATTCTCACTCTGTCTTACCTTTGTTTTTCGAAAGCTGTATCCTTTGTTTGTAACCTGAACCTTCCACCTGCAGAGAAATGTGCCGTTCCTTTAAAAATCTCATCATAATAATAATAATAAAGAAAGCACACATATGAGGTTATTGCACAGTAAGAAATTCAATATTACAAACATGTGCTATAAAGTAATCCTTGAGAGACGAGCTCAGTTACCGGTCCAGTTTGACTGCCTCGGCTTCCATGATGTTCCTCAGGATCTGCTCCACTGGAATTTCCCCTGCATACCCGGTGCCCCAGCCCAGGGAGTTGGAAAGGTCATTTCCGGTTCCCAGGGGTAAGATTGTGACGTGGGGCAAGTACTGCTCCTGCCCCTGGGGAGACAATCAGAGGCGTGGCTGAGTAACAGCAAGTGAAGTGCTCTGCTTCCCTGACGCTACCGACCCCGGCATGCTATCAAATCTGGCTTGCTCCATCTGTTAGCAAAGCAGTGTAGAGCCTGTTCTGACTCGTCTGTCTTTAAACAGAACGGAGGACGTTAAGCCACATTTTCACAACCTCCAGGTAACTTCCATTCAGTCCAGTAGGACATGTCAACATCGTCAAGTTAGTGTTTACCAGTTTAACGGAAAGACATATATGTGATGACATTTTCAGAGCATCTGTTTAAATTTTATTTGTTAGTTTATATATTTACTCTTAAGTAATCATTTCTTTTTTCCCCTCCCACATGCCATTAGGCTATGCTGCACATAACAGCTCATTTTGTTATTCGTTATTCATAACTGCACACCTCCATCACTGTGAATGTGGAGCAGCACCCCCCTCCGTCTCCTCCTACCTTTATCTTCATCTCATCCACAGCATCCAGCGCCCAGCCCACCGTGCCATCCCCCCCGCACACCAGCACCCGCACCGAGCCAGCGGGCAGGACGGTGCACAGCTGCAGGGCTTTGATCGGGGGCAGCTCAGTCAGGTCAAACACCTAGAGGGGAAAAGAGCAGAGAACAGATCATCAATCTTCAGAACTGCATTGAGCACGGAGAGATGATTCATAGACAGATACACTGAACCCTGGAGCACCACGTCTGAGACAAAACTGGGAGAAACTAATCTCTCCGAACACTGAAAAGTTACTGAAGAGACCGTCTACCTGGACCGGTTACTGAAGAGACCGTCTACCTGGACCGGTTACTGAAGAGACCGTCTACCTGGACCGGTTACTGAAGAGACCGCCTACCTGGACCGGTTACTGAAGAGACCGTCTACCTGGACAGGTTACTGAAGAGACCGTCTACCTGGACCGGTTACTGAAGAGACCGTCTACCTGGACCGGTTACTGAAGAGACCGTCTACCTGGACCGGTTACTGAAGAGACCGTCTACCTGGACAGGTTACTGAAGAGACCGTCTACCTGGACCGGTTACTGAAGAGACCGTCTACCTGGACCGGTTACTGAAGAGACCGTCTACCTGGACAGGTTACTGAAGAGACCGTCTACCTGGACCGGTTACTGAAGAGACCGTCTACCTGGACCGGTTACTGAAGAGACCGTCTACCTGGACAGGTTACTGAAGAGACCGTCTACCTGGACCGGTTACTGAAGAGACCGTCTACCTGGACCGGTTACTGAAGAGACCGTCTACCTGGACCGGTTACTGAAGAGACCGTCTACCTGGACCGGTTAATGGCTCATTCCAGCTCAAGTGGAAGAAGCTTTAAAATGACGGCAACATTATTCTTCTGGGTCCACATGCAGAAAAGCAAGTTAAATCAAAACTGCACTACACTAGCTTCAGAGCACGTGGGCCACGAGTTTCACAGCTCTGCCCTGAAACCCTTTTTTTAGGTCTCATCAATTACACGGTAGGAGAAACACCTCCCCAGAATTTGGCCCAGCTGAGCTGTACAGTTTCTTATAGTGGAACCTCACAGGGCAGTGACTGCTACTGCAGCCCCCCTTCTTCTTACTGAGTGTGTTAAGTATTGCTAGAATGTATTTGGCGGTATGGTTAATGTGGTTTCGCACACACACACACACACAGTGCAGACTGAAAGACGCAGTGATCTGCTGATCAGGCAGGCACTGTAGAGGAGTGCTCACCTGGACTGGATTCAGAGGCACTGTAGAGGAGTGCTCACCTGGACTGGATTCAGAGGCACTGTAGAGGAGTGCTCACCTGGACTGGATTCAGAGGCACTGTAGAGGAGTGCTCACCTGGACTGGATTCAGAGGCACTGTAGAGGAGTGCTCACCTGGACTGGATTCAGAGGCACTGTAGAGCAGTGCTCACCTGGACTGGATTCAGAGGCACTGTAGAGGAGTGCTCACCTGGACTGGATTCAGAGGCACTGTAGAGGAGTGCTCACCTGGACTGGATTCAGAGGCACTGTAGAGGAGTGCTCACCTGGACTGGATTCAGAGGCACTGTAGAGGAGTGCTCACCTGGACTGGATTCAGAGGCACTGTAGAGGAGTGCTCACCTGGACTGGATTCAGAGGCACTGTAGAGGAGTGCTCACCTGGACTGGATTCAGAGGCACTGTAGAGGAGTGCTCACCTGGACTGGATTCAGAGGCACTGTAGAGGAGTGCTCACCTGGACTGGATTCAGAGGCACTGTAGAGGAGTGCTCACCTGGACTGGATTCAGAGGCACTGTAGAGGAGTGCTCACCTGGACTGGATTCAGAGGCACTGTAGAGGAGTGCTCACCTGGACTGGATTCAGAGGCACTGTAGAGGAGTGCTCACCTGGACTGGATTCAGAGGCACTGTAGAGGAGTGCTCACCTGGACTGGATTCAGAGGCACTGTAGAGGAGTGCTCACCTGGACTGGATTCAGAGGCACTGTAGAGGAGTGCTCACCTGGACTGGATTCAGAGGCACTGTAGAGGAGTGCTCACCTGGACTGGATTCAGAGGCACTGTAGAGGAGTGCTCACCTGGACTGGATTCAGAGGCACTGTAGAGGAGTGCTCACCTGGACTGGATTCAGAGGCACTGTAGAGGAGTGCTCACCTGGACTGGATTCAGAGGCACTGTAGAGGAGTGCTCACCTGGACTGGATTCAGAGGCACTGTAGAGGAGTGCTCACCTGGACTGGATTCAGAGGCACTGTAGAGGAGTGCTCACCTGGACTGGATTCAGAGGCACTGTAGAGGAGTGCTCACCTGGACTGGATTCAGAGGCACTGTAGAGGAGTGCTCACCTGGACTGGATTCAGAGGCACTGTAGAGGAGTGCTCACCTGGACTGGATTCAGAGGCACTGTAGAGGAGTGCTCACCTGCACTGGATTCAGAGGCACTGTAGAGGAGTGCTCACCTGGACTGGATTCAGAGGCACTGTAGAGGAGTGCTCACCTGGACTGGATTCAGAGGCACTGTAGAGGAGTGCTCACCTGGACTGGATTCAGAGGCACTGTAGAGGAGTGCTCACCTGGACTGGATTCAGAGGCACTGTAGAGGAGTGCTCACCTGGACTGGATTCAGAGGCACTGTAGAGGAGTGCTCACCTGGACTGGATTCAGGAGAGTTTTAAACTCCCCCAGCAGCTCCTCTCCCATGTTGTTCCCGCTCCTGGTGTTGACCAGCACTATTACTGGAGTCCAGTTGGGGCCGCACATCGAGGCTAACTGCCATGGGAGAAAAAAACAGAAGAAAGCATTTCAATGCAGGAGCAATGAAACAAACCAAGAGCTGTTTATCAGGGTGCTAGCCACACACTGTTATCCAGGGATGGATGCATAGCGGTTTGATCCATTCTAGGTGTTGCTAAGTGTTTAATAAGATACATCTGAGCTTGTACACTGGCTAATCAATCATGTAGTAAAACCTGCAATTGTTTTAAATACTGTGCAAACTAATTACACTGTAGAGTGACTACAGCCCTATGAACCTTACCATCGCAATATGATGCTATACCTACACCACATCCCAGCATCTCTGGAGCATAACATGCATCAGCACTCCTGGTTTCCGGGCTGCATTTGCATAGTGAAATGATTATAATCCCTGAAATGACCTGAAAGCAGCTTCGCTCAGTGAACGAGTAACAGAAGCGGAAACTCAGATGACGAGCTGGGAGGGCAACGTTACATCCTGAACCATCTGTGCAGGGAAGGAACAAGCAAGCACTGAATAACGTGCAATGCAAACGCAAAGCAAAGCTTTATTATATTGCAGGTTTGCATCAAGCCGTTTACTCACGGTTTGAAAACTGCATATGAATGAACAGCAGCTACAAATGGATCCTAAATTGTGGAGTTTCAGCTCAGTTCTTATCTGCGTTGAATGCTATGTGCAAATCAGAAAACAGACCGCAAACAGAAAAGGGGTTAATCTGCTCTCGGCTGTTACTCCCTTTTAAACGCACAGAAACATAATAACATATAAAGCAGGGGTGCTATGTTTTGTGTTTTTTTGCAAATGGAAATCAGTATCTATTGTTGGAAAGTAAACTAGCAGACGAGGAAAGCAGAGAAGATTCCTGTTTAAGCACAGCCTCTTGTTGGACTGCGGCACTGGAAAGCATGCATTCTGGTTTCTGCACCAGTATTTGCAAGCTGAGATCTCTGCCACCCACAGAGCATTCTGAACCATATTTAACTAAACCACTGAGACTATATAGACAGCAATGGCTCTATTGAGACCCATGCAGCACAAACGGCTAGCTTGCTGGGGTTCTTTATAAGTGTCCCAGAAAAACATGGAAAAGCATGGTAAAGCTTCAGTAAGCATTGTAAATCCCTATAGGCATGGTAAAGCATGTTAAAAACAAGGCAAACCATGCTGATCTATGGAAAATGCATAGCGTAACCATGAGACAACTGCAAAATTACTGTGCAAATATACCCTGGTAATTTTTCATAGGGGACAGCACATAGAAAACACCAAAGCCACGATGAACACTGTCCTGATACTGCATCACAGGCAGCTACACATTTAATAGGATTACAAGCTGTGTCTGGACCTGCTGTGGAATACAGCATGTGAGCTGGAGGTATCTCTCTGTAAGTCTCTTAACCAGGGACTCCTCCAGACACCACAGTGCCCAGCTCCTTCGCAATAGCTGGGGTTACCCACACATACACCATGCTGTATTTAAAATGAGAGGGATGTAAACGGCAAGGGGGTGCGAGTTACCGTCCCGTAGTCATCGCTCGGGCCCCTGCGTCGCTGGTTTATGCTGTGCAGGTAGTGAGGAGGGATGATCAGGTTCCTGAATTCACCCAAATCACACTTCCCACCGTCCGACAGGCTAGGCTTGCAGTCATCATGAACGGTTCTCTGGCACCAAACACACCTGGAAGAACACCGGAGGGAAACACAAAGGGGTCCAGCATTAGAACAGGGACCCCTTTCTTAAAACTGCATGCCTTTTTCTTTTACAGCAGATTTCCGTTCAGCTGGAAGTCTATAAAGGGTGCATTTGACTTGTGCTCCAAGACACAGTGTGACAAACTCACAGCCAGTTCACAGCCCCCCTGATTATGACTTCATCCCGGACGAAGGTAACCAAGACTGGCAATAACCAGGGTATGTGAAAGCAGTAGCATGTAGGGCAGCGTATCACAAGGATGAAAATAAGACTCCCGTTGCATAGCAGTTTGATCCATGCCTGGTTTTACTATGAGTTTAAAACGACACACCTGAGCTTGTTACTTATGTACTGTGAGAAATCAAGCTTGCAGTAAAACCTGGACGAAACAGCTACACAATGGGAGTTTTATTTCCATCCCTGATGTCACAATTAATGCCGATTCAACAATTCATCATAACTGATGCCTGTCAGCAGTTCATCACATAAGGCCCTTGCCAAAGTTTCATCACAATCGGATGAGGCGTTCTCAAGATGTAGCCTCAGAGTCTCTGCTCTTTATTGCAGGGCTGTGTTTATTTGCTTACACCTGTGGTAATCAGACTCCAGCCTAGTGCCTTACTTACACCTGCAGTCCATGTTAATGATACCCGGTGATGAGGGAACGTGTAAATAACCCAGCAGAGACTAAATGTACTTTCAAAGCAAGTGTAACACAAGCGCTGCCCAGTTGACATAGAGAAGCATTCTGGAACAGACAATGACATCCTATTCGCATAGAATGCACGACCAACTCAACTAATAAGACTGTGCAAGTAATACAAAGCCACAGAATGAAGGTGTGATGCACATTATTATTATTATTATTATTATTATTATTTATTATTATTATTATTACCTGAAATCGCAGAGTTTCGGCTGAGATCCACACTGCTGTTTGCAAACCGCGCAGTAAGCACACAGGGGCACGTTCCCTCGGACCCAGTGATGGGGCAGCGAGCCGTCCCGCTGAGCTGGGCGCATGATCTCCTTGCATGCCAGGCTCTTGTCTGCCTTCCGCAGGCAGGCCTCGTCCACGCACACCCCGCAGCAGTGACAGATAGCGCCCTGGAGAATGTGTTGCGAGCAGACGCAGCAGCAAGTGGGCTTGCTGAACAGGTCCCTGTCGTGCCAGTCGTGCTTCTTACTTTTTCTCAGAATGTCCTTGATGACCATCTTTCGCTTGGACCGCTGCACGCTGCACCACAGCGTGATCAGAACCGGCAGGATGACCGCAAACACGGTCCAAGCGAATAAATTCCACTCGCCCGACAAGCTGGTAGCACTCGCAGATGCAGCTTCCTCGCCCGCTGCCTCCATCCTACTCGCCAAAATGACTTGATAACTGAGGACCGCAGAACCAATGCGCCAGTTAATGCGTCGGATTCGGCCGGACTGCTCTGGGTATTTTAAGATTAGCACCCTCTATACAATCTACTTTCCGCATGATCTCAATTTAACATTTAAACAGCCATTGCACGAAAACACAAGGAGTTTAAAAAGCGCACTTTTTCCCCTATCATAAATATCCATACATGCACACCATCAAGTTCAAAACGTATTGCAAGTCACGATGAATGCAACATTGCGTGTGTGTTCTGAGAGAGGCAACACGATGCCTTGAATGAAATGTTATGCTGTTACCGGTTTATTTTCATAGTCTCACACGTAAAACAATGGCTAAGCGCCATGCTACTGTACTCTTACACACAGCATCCTTCCACTGTCACGACGGAAACGGAAATAACGACGTCCGTGTTTCTGGTGAAAATATTGCTGAGTTCAGGAGACAGTGCAAGAGGGCGCGACCGAAAGCAAGCAACCCACTGCGGTGACTTTATCAGCCAAACACCGCCAGGCAAGAAAGCGCAGCTTGGAGCTGATTCCCACGCACACTCCCCAACAAGAGTTGGGATCTCAAACACATTCATAAAAACGCCGGACAGTTTTGCCAAAAGTTTTTTAAAGTGTATAGTTTTAGAAGACGTTTAGGTTTTTTTTTGCATTACATGTTTATTGCAGACACTGTCTCTGCGGGAGGTTGGGTCCACTGGTCCGTCCTTGTCACTGCTATCCATTACTGAATCAGATAAGCTGACACGGAACGCTTTTGGGAACACTTTCTTTTCAGTTGCTAAAATATTTTAGCCTTGCCATAAAATGTAGCACACTGCAAACACACACACACACACAATTGTAGTTTGCATGAATACATCCCTTAGTGCTGTAGACGGTGTAAGGGAGACATTCTTGAAGCAGATGTATTTGCAGTCATGTGCCAGACTGGTCCAAGCTCCTGCTGACGTAGGAGCTTCAAATCCCCCTTCCTCGTTGCTCTAGGCTTGTTGTTCATTTTGGGGCAGCTGGCTGAGACAGCAGGACGGATCTGAGATGAAGACTCTGGTGCTGGTTTGTCTGTGTTTGGTCCTGCTGACCATCTTTACAGGTAAGGTTCCAGTGTGTGGGGGACTGTTCTTCTGCTGGGATAATCACGCCTGTCACATTCAGAATAGAGTTTAAAATACTCTGCAGGGAGAAATGCATGCAGGTATCAAAGAGCAGTTCTGAAACAACAGAAGAGCACTCCTCCTGCATTGTGTGATGTTTGTATTCAGGGGGTTAGTCTGTGTTTAATCTCACTGTGACTGGAGTTTGTATTGCTCTTCAAGTTTCTGTTATGAACCTCACGTGAATAGAAGAAGCAGTCATTTCTGTTGTGGTTTTCATTCATGAGAGTACCCTGCGTTGCCTGTATTGATTACAGTGTGGTCACTGATGGGTAAACAGCGATCCAGACCACTAGCAGGGTGGAATAATAAAACAAGAAAATTCAACGATATCAAATCTTAGAGCATTCTCAAGCTTTTACCCCCAATGAAAAGTCTGCACCACTTCCAAAAGGGATAATAAAACAAAAACAAAACATGTTATTATTTAAAAAAAAAAAAAAAAACTAGAAGTGCATTAAGTTTAATTTTAAATGTCTTGTTTGTTTTTGGATGATAGGATTCATCTTGCGCAACTTTACAGTGGTAAAAGAGTTGGTACTTAAGTGTATTTAATCATTTCAGAAATATGAACAATCCAACTAAATATGAAAATGCAGGTGAAAGCAACAAGCCAATGTAGTCAAAATGTTCTCATTCAATGGCTTGTCTTTAGCGATACAGGCACTATAACAACCTGAAATCCATTTTACTCATAACAAACTAAAGAAATAAACCAACAGCAATCCCTGTCTCTGTCTTGCATTATGTAACTGTCTGAAATGAACGACTCTCTTAGGAGAATATACAAATATTTACAGAGGGTCTGGACCCAATGAATCCAGGTGCTTATGTGCCACGTAGCCACTGGTTTGAGGTGTGCTGACACACGCAGTTTCATTTCAAATGCACTCAGCAGCCTTGCTGTCTTCCAATCCGATCCTCACAAACCCAAGATCCCCAGGGAGCAGGGAGGTATGAATGAGCACTTTGTTGGTTGAATGAAAGACAAGGCACAGCAGAGCTTCTGCTATTAGTCTACGGGAAATGAAAATGATACTGTGGCAGAGCCTTCAGTGAAACGTTCTCCTCTTGTGCCCAGATGCTTCGCCCATTCTGGAGGAAAAGGAAGCAAAACAGCTGCTTCGTAGGAAGCGCCAGGACCGACCCAGGAAAGCTGGCCACCCAGATGAACCAATGAGGGTACTCTGCCTGCTGTTTCGTATCACAACCAGGGCTTATAGCTGAATAGAACGCTAGACTAATGTGTGTAGGCTCTTTGAAAGAACCGCAACACTTTACATTGTCTCTAATTACAGTGTATCTACAGAGTCGTTACTGAGTAAATACATGTGTACTTACATATCATTGCAATGTTATTATGCATAGTTACAATGTACTTAGTGTGGAAATATTTTTGCACAATATATACAAGTGCACAATTGTATCAGAAAAGGGTTAGGCCAGGTTAGGGTTAGGGTTACATCGTGCAAAAAGATTTTATTGAGTGAATGAAAGAGAATGAAGTGAAACAGTGTGTCTGTCAGTCGGGTCGGGTAATAAAGGTGTAATGAAGATTGAGGCTTTATCTGGGAAACATTTCTCTCCCAGCTGCTAGTATTTAATAGGGTTGTTTTTTTTAATACATATATAAAAACAACATATATCGTTTTTTTTTCTTCTTTCTATTCGACTGAATTTGGATTTTTGAGCTGCACAGTTATGGTTTGCCTGCCATTAATCACTGCACCACTGTACTGTACCTCAGTGGATTCGCCCCCCTCCCACAGCACAGAGAACACTATATCACCTGTGCAGTCTGGTCCACTTGCCTTGGGATTGGGGGAGTCAAACAAATGAGGAGTTGTTCCTGTTAAACAAAATCCAAAGGAAGGGTAACACCCTGCATGCTGAAGTGTGTTTACCCCAGAGGACAGAGGGAACATTTTTTAATGTTCTTTTAAAGCATATATTCGTCTACCTTTTTAATTTTTTTAAACAATGACATTGCAGGTTTAAAGTTTCATTAAAAACCCTTAAGCATATCCCTTATCTATTAACTAGATGTTCTGAAGTCATTCTGGATCTTTGCTACGGAGCATCTCTGTATATACCAGCTCTTTAAAAACGCAGAATGACAACCTGTTGACAAAAGAAGACAGAGCCACACCTTCCGAGGAGTTCTATTGGCTAGAGCAAACTTGGCCCCGCCTTCTAGCAAGCCTGCCTAATGCAAGATTTCCAAAGAAAGTCTAGCAGATTGACAACAGTTAGGGGGCACTGTTTAGTAAGTGACCTATCCATTCTTTCTCTACAGGAGTACTTACTGCACCAGCAGAGGCTGGAGCAGAGATCCGAGGAGACATTCCTGGAGCACTGGCTGAACCCCCACTGCTTCCCTCACTGTAATAGGAACCTAGTGCACCCTGTGTAGAGAGAGGTACGAGGATTCACACAGAGCACGGCCATCACAAAGGAGCTGCAGAGTCATGCAGCTCCGCACCAGTCTCGTTAAACCACTTCATCAGCAACAGCGCAATCTCTACCAAGATGACCTTTAAAACTGTTTCAGCTGCTGTCTTTAGTTGAAACAAGTTCGGGTTTCTCTTGTGGAGAAGTGCACACTCTTTTTTAACTTTTCGAACCTGTTAATTATTAGTAATACATTCTTGTATATGTAACATGGGTGCAAAGTTGCAATTAAAAAGGTGCAATTACAATATCCTGCCACCAAGTGGCACTAGGCTCTAAGTAAAGCTCCCCCTTTAAATCTAATGACAGTGCAAGGCCAGTTACTTTGCTACGCTGCACATTCCCCCAGACAGCTCCTCTTCAGTGTTTTTAATTCTTCTTTTTCAGGATCAGACAAAGCGCTGAGGGAGATGATCTGGGAAGGAGGACCTGCTCATGCAATAAAAGCAGCTTTCATGCTCAATTACCTTTTAAAAATGCCAATTGCTGTGAAACAGTGCAGCCTTCTTTGCAACAAGCCTGTAATGCTGTTATAAAAAGCAATCCATAGCCTGCTTATGTAATCGGAATCTGAGATTTGAAGGTGCTTGAAGTGTAGCACCTCAAGCATGCTGCCTTTTGTATACTATTTGAATGCTGTTATATATTAAATGCTTGAGCACATTTTTAAGCAAGTAACTTGCTATTTATTTATTTTTGTTGGCAATGCTGAATCGTTTCATGGCAACTGTTTCCTGTAACTCAGATTATCTGCTCCAGAACCTCTGGTGATTGAACTAAATTTGAATCAAAATCCTTTGCATGAAAATAAAACATGATGTCTGTTGATTCATCTACTTACCAGTGCATGTTTTACTGGTGACTTGTGTCATAAGAGAAAAGAACAGAGCTGGACTGGAGTGAATGGTTACACAACGCTGGATCGAAATACCTCTGGTGCTGTAACATCAGTCCCTCTGTTAAACAGCCACTACAGCTGAGGTGCAGTAGGAATGTAGCATTGCTTCATCCTTTTGTTAGACAAGTGTCCACAAAGTTGCCTTGACTTGCCTGGTGATCCACAGCGCAGGCATTTATAGACTATTATAGACTGCTCGGGATCTTACAGCCAATCAGAGCGCACGGTCCACCTTTTCTATTCCACAACACAGCACAGAGAAACCCCGTTCCTGACATCCACCGAGCCACCGTCAGTTTTGACCGTGCTGTATTCTCTGTATCAGCACGGCTGACCAGGTCACCTGCTTTCATGAATTCTAGCTGAGACACCTCTTGTAATCTAGTCCGCTGCAAAGTCCATTCAGAACGTGGACATCACAATCATCAGCGTACCTCAGCCACTTCACAGAATTCTCTTCATCAACTGAAATAATGGACAGAATAAGGGCCGGTAGTGATTAGGAAACAAACAGAGCCGGGTCTCTTACTTGTGTATGAATAATAAAACCGCATACACCAGGTGCAGCTCTAGGGTCCTGGTGCTTTGTTATCACACGCGTGCGAATTCCACACCGCAGTGTAACTTCTAGCACATCTGTTATACATACGAAGGGGAACTGCTTGGTACTCACAGCGCAACACAAACACCACTTCTGATCTCAAGTATTCAAAATAAAATTACTACTTTAGCAATAATTAGAGGCCAAGTGTTTGAAGGTATGGTGTGCTCTGTGTTTAAGTATTGCGGCTTTCCAAAGCCCTGGGAAACAACCTAAAGTGAAGACCTCCCTCTAGTGGCTGGTAAGAGGGACTGCAGGACGCCTAGCTACATTGTAAGACTCACAAGCCTTGCAAAACTTCTACTGGGGCACAGGTGCATGGTATGTGAAACCATAGGGCAGTGGCGGCATTTTCATAGTAAACAGTGTAAGTCCAAGCCTGTTTGCACAATAACACAGTAATGAGTTACAGTCCGGAAACGGAGCAGTTCCGCTCCACTGATATTATGAGTGCTGTGGTCTCAGCAACTCCAGCAGCAGCCAACAGAAACAAGCAGAGCTCCACAGGAATCACATGGCTCCCCACAAGCCCACAGCTCACACATCTGTGGTGTAATCGTACTGCAGCGAGGCTGCACGGCACTGAATCAACAATCCCCCAAAGCCACAAGCTTGTACATTTCCTCAAAGCTCTTTCTTTGAGCAAACAGGTAACCAGAGAGAAAAAGACATGGGACACAGTAAACAGGACATACAGCGATATCACACTGTCTACTGAGGACTGTGCAGACAAAAAATAAACCTAGTCCCAAACTTTTCAAATGCCCAACACAGGCAGACAAGTCATTCATCATTTCAAACCCCCTGATCCGAATGTAAAGAGAAGGAACTACAAGTAGACAAGCATGTCAGCCCGTGCCTTCCTCCATTGCAAAGAACCCTTTGTCTGCTTGTCTTAGTTTCTAGTTTCATCGTGGGCACGCTAGTAGACTGGCCTGAATCAGTGAGGTCATTCGCAGTGTCTGCAGTTAAGTGTCCAGAGCCAAACGTTCAACAGAAATTCTGTATCTGTTTGGCTACCATGGACATACCTGCTTAAAAATCACTGAAACCACACGTTAGACCAGACTTCAGATAATTATTTCAGTTGCAGTACAACATCTCGCCACAGGATGTCACTGTATTTCCAAGGTGATTGCCGGAGTGGTATCATGCCGATTGTACAATTTGAATGCAGCTGGAGTAAATGCAGTGCTATAGAAGTTCACAGCTTCTATATCCCCAGGTGTATTTCTCGTGCTTTTATTACGCATTTGCCATTCTTGAATATACTTCTCTTCGCTGCAAAACAGAGGCTAATACTTTATCACGCTTAAAGCATGTTGCACTATGCTTTTATTATTGCCATTCTAAAAAGCACAGTCTTGAAATGTTTCAATACGTCAAGCCAGTCTATTTTCAGACCACGTTACCTGGCCGTTTCTGTCTTGTGGCAACACTGCCCTCCAGTGGCATTGCACGCTAGTCAGCCTCCATGACAGACGCTGTGTTAGTTGGAAAGTTCGCTCTCCTCGCTGCTTGCTGTGAAACGGTTTTAGTCACTGTCTCTCTAGAAATCTATTTCCAGGAGCCGCTGAATCACTCTCAGTGACCATAGTTCGGCATAGATATTCCAAACAGATACGTATGCTGTGTAAAATTTATAAATGAAAGTCGTAGTACAGACTATAATAATAATAATAATATAATAATAATAATAATAATAATAATAATAATAATAGTTATTAACAATGCAATTACAGTACCCCAGCCCCGGATAAGGATTTTATTAACTATAAATCGTTTCGATGTGAAGAAATGTTTGAAACGTTTCCAGGACCTGGAGCAGTACATTGGATCCCGAGGACCGTGGAAGTCAGTGGGAGAAGCAAAGAATGTTTTACTTGTTTTACTGTGCAATACTTTACTGCGATACAGCATTGCAGAGTGTGGGGAAAAAAAGACAAAATACATCAAATGAAATCAGAGTAACAGGCTAGCAATACAGCTGTCAAAGCACATGAATCTGAATGGCACAGTGTGTGGCCAGCACGTACAATATTAACACATTGGCATAGTTTCTGAAATTCAAACAAAAAAGAAATACATTTTTTTAAAAAAGTAACCCTCTAGATATTTGTACAGTCCCTATTCTCTGTTGTTCAGAGGACAGCAATGCGCTGCTTTGGCCCTGCATGTTTTCCGTAGGCCAGCTGGCTCCTTTCTGTCTGGAGTCAATTCCACAGGAGTGGACACGCTGACCTTTGGCCAGCGCCGGTACCAGAGCGCTCTGTACCCTGTTCCTGTGCCAGAGAGGAGATCGGATAAATGGACAAGGAGATCGCTGGAGGGCGAGTTAGAATGGCGTGCATTAAACCATGCAGCTGCTAACTGCGCTGCCTTTCAAAGATCTAGCGCCAGTAATTCTCATTCGTACACAACAGCAACGTGTAAAATGCAAACGAGCTGCGGTCAGTGTCTTCGCTCGTGGCCCTGAATCCCTGAACGAAGCTTATATTTTGAATTCTAAACCTTTTAAATATCTCTGGAGATGCGACTCTAAATAACCTCCATACCCTGCATGTTGGTCCGCAGGGTTTAGAGTCCCCCCCCCCCCCGAGAGCGCATTTTATTTACATGTCATTAAAACGCCGTTCCAATGAGTAAATGACTGACAGGCGTTATCATTACACAAAGCTACAGATTCAATGATTTATGGAAGAAAAAAAAATCCTGTCCAGTCTTGTGGAATTTTCCCAAAATAAGTTCATGTAAACAGTTCGCGACAAAGAGGCACTCAGTGCTTTCTGGTATGCGTAAACAGTTTGAACAGTGTAGCGCAGTGTGATCCCCACCCCCCGACTGCAGAGCCGTCTGGAAATGTTCACGCAGAGTCTCCCTTGGCAAAACAAGCTCGCTCCAATCCGTCTTCCATCAAAATGACACAATTATCAAATTATTACATTTTATAAACCTTCCCTGTTACGGTACCGGTACTCCTAGCGCAGAGGTGAATAGAAACAGACCTGCAGAGAGGACTCGCTACAGCGCAGAGCCTCAATTCAAATGGCTAGTCTAATGCTTGGTTAGCCTGTTTCCCGGCGCATTCATTTATAAACACGTATACTGTATCAATTCATCCTCTCTTTAAAAGGGATTCTTACAGTACTATACAACTGTCCACACTCATTGTTCTAACCCAAACAGACTTATTTACTAAGAGAGTCTTTATATTTTCGATAGGACAGATCAGCAAACTCACCCATCACCTGGCACCCCTCCACTGCCGCCTAGTCACATTCCTGTCTGAGCTGTGCTCTTCCTATTCCTTCCACTAGGGGTCAGGCTTCTCCCTTAATCATTGCCTAACCTGGGCTTCTTTTGTGCGTCCTTAACCAGAGAGCGCCCTCAGAGAGGTGGAACAGACAGCTGCTGCTAGGACCTGCTTGGGTGATTTATTAACAAGGGAAATACAGTAAAAAGGACGGTTTGCTAATTGCTTTGCAGTGGCATTGAAAGACTCTATTGTTCTAGTACAGTGCAGTGCAGAGCACCTGTGGGATGAGCTGGGAGCTGAGATGTCTCCCCTAGGCACAAGCCTGCCTGCCTCATTGACAGAGATGGGAAGCTGTGAGGGCCTGCCAGACAGCACAGTCATACAGCAATGGGATGGAGAAAAAAGCACCGGCAGACACAGTAGAACACGAGATAGACAGAAAGACAGAAGGATTGTTCTTGCTGTCCCAAAGCCAAGGACTATGCAAACAATAGAAACACTAGTAGGAGTAGTATAATATTTAAGAAAGAATGCCATAATATTCCTAATAAAACACATAGCTAAAAACCACCTGGTCTAACAGCACCGTTCCCACTGAAACACTGGACTGCCAGTCAACACTGCAGATTTTATAATTGAACTCCATTGGGTATCCAAGGCTTTCATAGGACATATCTCAAATTATTAGCTTTATTCAAATCGGTGGGGAACAGCAGACTCCCGTCTCATTCAGACCTCCTCCTGGGACTGACAGCTTTGAAAATGGGCAATCTTGTTACATGGATTCCAGCCATTCCTTTGGCTACCCCATGCTCCAGATCCAATCAACAGAACGTATCTCAGTCTAGACGAATAAACCAGAGGGTTGAACTCCAAGGTGCCCCCCTCTCTCCCTCTCTCTTCCTCCCTCCCGGCACTGCTGCATGTCTCTATGGGTAGATTTCACAGGTCATTAGTCTGGCTCCGACCACCACAACTTGCAGTGGTTTTGGAGACTAGCACACAGACGGAGAGGCGACTTCTTATCAGGCATTGTGCTCTCCAAATAACCATATCTGTCTCTGTGCAGCAGATACATGTGCAGATAGCAGCTCAGGGTCCCAGGAGACTCGGAGAGGACCGTTTATCTTTACAGACAGAAAACCCACAGGCCATTGCTTCAGGGGACAGCAGGAGTGGAACAAACAGCCTGACTGTAGTGAAACTCAAGGTTTAGTATTAATGACATTTCAGGCGGTGCACCTATAGATCGGTTGACTATTTGCTGACTAAATAAGGAGAAATGAACCCAGGCTAACTGTGCCTTTCCGAAGAGAGAAAAGAGAATTTGAAACGCACGCGCTGCAAGAAGAAAGCAGCCAACATAGAATGAAAATTTCTTCTATAGGATGCAGCCAGCAAGACTGGAGGCAAAGCCGTTTGTGACGCCAGAAGCATTGTTCAGGGGCCTGGGAAAGCACTAAAGGGTCTGTGGCGGGAGGTGTCCAGCAGATGGAACCAGATAGCTCTGATTAAATGTGGGGTTCCTGCAGAGAGTCGGGCTGCACTGAGAAGGGTAGCAATGTGCTCGCTGTAGCATGAGGGAGTGACCAGTCCAGTGCAGTAATGTCCCATGCCACTGCCTCATTGGAACAGTTTACAGGGACAAGGCACATTTAGACAGTCATGTAGAAGATGTAAGGGGGCACACCGGACGACACGCCAACTGGACGCAGGGCTGACCCAGTCGGCACACGTTTAACAAATTATAAAACAAAGTGGCTGCTTTCTGCTCACAAAAAGCTCAACAAGGCTCATATCAGCACTCCCTGCCAGCCAGCCTCCTGCTTCTCACTCCCTCAAGCGCCTCTCAGATACAGGGACAGGTGACAGGTGCTCAGATCTATTGGAATGTCAGCTGAGAGCTGGCCAGTCAGCATTGCTGACAGTTAACCCTTACCTGGGTTCAGTTAATAATCACATTTAAACAAGAAGAAATAACACTGTTACACATTCATAAAGTAAACACACTAAGATATGAAAATAAGGATGATACTGGAGTGATATGAAATTGGTGGAACAATACTGATCATTTAAGCTGTGGAATATGGAAGTGAATGAAAGCAAGTGGTGGTACAAAATAAACACGTCATTTACATGAATAAACCACAACAAAGAACACTGTTTACCTGTAAGGGGTTTCACCCGGTCACACATTACCACAGTATTCCATGCTCACACTGAGCTTTAAACATCCGTCTAGATTTGAGTGTATTTTGTGTATATTACACAGTGTAAAATATTTTTTTCTAAACAAACAACAACAACAAACAAAAACAATATGCTCTTTAAATTTATAATGGAGTGGTATTCAACCATTGCTGGTAGATAAAAAAAAAAACACAGCTGTTTACAACTACTGCACATACCACACAGAAGCCACTAGAGGGCGTATAATCACCAGGCAACATTAAATCCCTTATGAAGGTTTCCTCCAATTCCAAATAAGGACTTTATCACAACCGCAATCCTATTGCAGTCGATTCCTTCTATTCGTATTCTTCTGGACCTTCATGAAAACAAATTTTATATTAGAATGATAGGTGCGTAATTAAATACTAGTACTAAATATCAAGAGCCTTGATAAGCGAGTGCTTGTTCAACAGCATCACATCCTTATCATAGTGGACGTTTGTTAAATTATTTGGTAGTTTAAGTCTCCCTCTGAAAATACAAAAAACCTTGTTGAAATCGACGCTGCACCTTTCTCGATAGACGTCACTACAGTGCAGTCAGTGCCAGATTACTACTGTTCATCTCACGCTGGATAGCTGGGTTGAAAGCAATGCTTGACAAACTGCTCCTGCTTGCATGCTAGCCTGAGCTTCATCTACAGCTATTGCTGGTCATACATCAATCTTTAATAAAGGGTTGCTGCCTGCAGTAGCAAGGGCTGGCCACTTACCTATTAAGGCCGTGTTTTGTTGGTCCCTCGACTGGCTTTAAATTTAATTGTGTATGACTTTAATAGCAGAATTTCATTGTGTATGACTTTAATAGCAGGATTTCATTGTGTATGGCTCTCTCTCTCTCTCTCTCTCTCTCTCTCTCTCTCTCTCTCTCTCTCTCTCTCTCTCTCACACACACACACACACATTCTCAATCTCTCTCTCCGTTCTTTCTCTGCTCTCTCTCCTTCTCCCCCTCTCTCTCACACACACTCCCTCTCCTCCTCTCTCTCCTTCTCCCTCTCTTTCTCTTTTATCTCTCTCCCCATCCTCCTCCTCTATTTCTCTTCCCACTCTTCTCTTTCTCTCCCCCTCCTCCTCCCATCTCGTTCTCTAGTGAGCGCTGCTCGCCCTTGCTACACCTTGAACTCATTATAACCCTTCTCTTGTCTCTGTTATCGTTGTGTGCACACCTCCCTGTTTGTCCTGGGCAGGTATTGCCCTGCATTTCCTCTGCTAACACATACAGATCTGCATTCACTAACTTTCTATTCAGAGTTTTTTTTTGTGCTCCCGTGTGTGTCTGTGTCTGTGTCTAAAGTTTGCTATTTAAACAATACACCATTTATCGTCTTGATAAAGCCTTGGTGAATACACACCGCTATCTTGCGTTTGTGTGCTTCAACTGTTAGATCCATTTCCTCTGGCTTGGTTCAAATTGTACACTTAAGACCTTAGAGGTATTTGTATAATATAATGCGTTTTACAATGAGCCAGTGAGAAGTAAAAATCCATGCGTGTACATCCTGCAAGGGAAACGACATTACCTATTCTATATAGCGCCTTTCCATATAGTTCACACAGCAAGATTTAGCTCACCAGTTACTTAAAGGTGGTTTGTTTTAACATTTTGAAGGATTACATATATAGTTTTATGTTCATGAAGCAGTGGGGTCAAATTTGAATGCTCTAAACTCTTTTTTGAATGCTTTTCTGAATGCTTTTCTGAATGCTTTTTTGAATGCTTTTCTGAATGCTTTTCTGAATGCTTTTTTGAATGCTTTTCTGAATGCTTTTCTGAATGCTTTTCTGAATGCTTTTCTGAATGCTTTTTTGAATGCTTTTCTGAATGCTTTTTTGAATGCTTTTCTGAATGCTTTTCTGAATGCTTTTTTGAATGCTTTTCTGAATGCTTTTTTGAATGCTTTTCTGAATGCTTTTCTGAATGCTTTTCTGAATGCTTTTTTGAATGCTTTTCTGAATGCTTTTCTGAATGCTTTTTTGAATGCTTTTCTGAATGCTTTTCTGAATGCTTTTTTTCACAGAATGTTTTATTTGACTTTAGGCAGAGGAAATTGATTTCCTGGTTCACACTTCTTCACCAGCTTCTTTATCAAATGCATGAGCTTCCATCCTAGTAGTTAAGGGTTGATGCTACCAGTTTAACCAGTAATCAGAGTCCGATGTGGGATCTGGTAATTGACAAACCCAACAAGTCTCAGTAGCTCATGCTGTGGGCATGGTTCAGTGCCCAGGGAGACGAGACTCGAAACCCTGTTCCGTCCAGTCGGACCACCTCCGCTCAGAGCTTTGAAGGAATTGAGAAAAGTGTTATCTGAAGACAAGAAAAAGGATGAAATAAATAAAATCTAAAAAAATGCAAGCAGGAGTTGGGTAATATTCGAGGAGAGCCCCTGCGGAGTGCAACTTGTGACAATGAGTTACAAATTGGATGGAAATTGCAAACATGCTTTAACGATGCTGCAGGCCTTCTGGATCTCATTCTCACACAGCAGGAGAAGCAGGCTATCAGGCCGGGGCTGAGTGGAGAGACCTGGGACAGAAGGAGAGAGGAGAGAGGGGGGAGCAGGGAGCAGGGAGGAGAGAGGAGAGAGGAGAGGAGAGAGCGGGGAGCAGGGAGCAGGGATGCGAGTGTGGGGAGCAGGGAGGAGAGAGAAGAGAGTGGGGAGCAAGGAGGGGGAGTGGGGGGAGAGGGGAGCAGGGAGCAGGGAGGAGAGAGGAGAGAACGGGGAGCAGTGAGGAGAGAGGAGAGAGCAGTGAGGAGAGATGAGGGAGCAGAGAGGCCCAGAGGTGGAGGCTACTGCTACAGCTACTATTCCAACATAGGTCCCAACTGGATTGCCAGGACACAGCTTAAAAAATGGGACTTTCAATAGTTCATGCATAACATGAGTTCAGTAACTGTTTGCAAGTGTGCCCTTCTCCTGCATGAAAGTAAGTCTGGAGGACATAGTGGCGCAGTGCGAGCCATTTGGGAACCCATTGGTGCCCCATAGGCATCGTGGGAGAAAGCAAGCAAGCAGGCAAGCAAGCAAGCAGGCAGGCAAGAAGACAAGCAAGCAGGCAAGCAAGAAGACAAGCAAGAAGACAAGCAGGCAAGCAGGCAAGCAAGCAAGAAGACAAGCAGGCAAGCAGGCAAGAAGACAAGCAAGCAGGCAAGCAAGCAGGCAAGCAGGCAAGAAGACAAGCAAGCAGGCAAGCAGGCAAGCAGGCAAGCAAGCAAGCAAGCAAGCAGGCAAGCAAGCAAGCAGGCAAACAGGCAAGCAGGCAGGCAAGCCACAAATTACACAAGTTAAAAAAACAACAGCAGCAAACGAACACAACCAAGTGACTTGAAAAGCAGCACCTGAAATAAACCATGTAAACCATTTTAAAATCAAAAAACCACCTCCATTATACTGGCTTAAATAATCTCATCAATTTCATATCGCTTTTGCAGGGCAGAAATACATTAAGGTGACTCCAGTCATGCACTGTTAGATATGTGGTTTGACAAGGACTAACTAAAAAGCTGTGCAGCTCTAAGAGCAAGCAATCTGATGAAGTACTGTGACCGACTGAAAAAAATTTAAAACGCACCCAAAACAACCTCCTGACACTGACAGGAAATAACAGTTCCAGTGATCATCTCCCATTCACTTTCAGATAACTGATCTTGCATATTGGGCTCAAGAAAAGCTGCCATTGTCTCAGGCTGATCTGTAGTGCCATTCACAAAGAGCATCTGTTGGTTCAGAACCTGCAGAGCCACTCCAGCAACATTAAACAAACCATTCCCAGTGATCAGGAGAAGTGCCACCTTTACAAGGAACATCAGTAACGAGCAGGGGAGATAATGACACTTTCCTTGGAGTCAGGAACACACAAAAGACTTTAAAAGTGCTAAGAGATCTAGTGGGGATTACTACAGCTGCCACTCCACAGAGGGGTCTCTTTTATCACATTCTTCTTGTGCGATGGTCTGCCACCACCTGCTGTGAAAGAAAAACTAAACATGTAACTTAATGCCCGGGCCACTGGGCCACTGCCAGGATCATGAGCAAAACCAACTACAGCAGTCATGCGGCTATTTAAAAAGACACTTGAAGGCACTGGAAAGAAAAAAGTGGTTTGGACTGCTAGTCTTGTTATTTCCTAAAACCCATTTATTGCAATAAATCATCCCAGAGAGAACAGTGGCTAGCTAGCTAGCTAGGGCACTCCATGTAGCCAAAAGCACGTCATAGTCTACTTTTACACCAGTGCTGCCTGCCCTGCTTGATTTGTGTGTGTTGCTGGCTTTTGGGTCGAGCACAATTCAGCTGAGAAAAAAACAATTCTGGGGAAATAGGAGAGCTGTGCAATAGATAGACTATAAATGAAGCCTTATATATTATTCACCACATTGATCATCAATCTCTGTTGAAGCTGGTCTTGTTGTCTAGACCTCTTGAAACCCTTCATAACTGCAGTGCACGCTGTTGCTTGACTTCATACAGTTACTGCACTATTTAAGGGGCCCCTGTGCATGGTATATAAGCTACTGGTTGCATCGGATTTCTGTTGTCACTGTTGCAAGTTGATGTTTCTATTGTCTAGAAGAAACAAAGTTTCAGAATAAGTGTTGCTGAGGTTGTTGGATGCAGCATGATAGGAGAAGATGAGCCCTCCTCGCTGGGGGTAGTCATGCCTACACATTATATTACAGTTTGCTGGCAAAGCCAGTAATAAGCATTGTTTCTACAGATAGAAAGAGTGCTATGCTAAAGAATAAGATATTGTTCATGTCCCTTTGCTGTTGCATGGTGCTTGCAGTCTGACTGGCTCTGATTACTGTTGTTCCCAACGTGTTTATCGTTTTCTAAAATCTTCCTTTACCTGGCTGGTGTGGATGACAGTGTTGAAAGGTCACACTGTCACATGACTGCAAGCTCCCTACAATAGCAATTGACTTTTGAAGCTACCCACTCTAATATAAACAGCAGCAGAGTTTAGCTTGGCCACTGGTTCAAATGTGGATCCATACCAGGGACAGGGAAACCGCAACACAGCCTCCTCACTTGGGTGTCTCTTCCAAGAAGCAGAAAGAAGTACAAAACAACAACATACCACTGGAAGGAGCTGAACCCAACACTTTCAAAGACACCCAATTAGCGCGTGCTTGGGAGTGTGCTCTGTGGCAGCATGCACAACACAAATTAGTTCAGCGGTTTCCATTACAAAAAGAAAAAAAAAAACAACAAACCCTGCATGACCTTTTTCAAATCTCCTACATCATTTCAAAACCAAATGTATTTGGCTAATAGGAACATTTTCTCAAAGATCACAGAATGGTTGCTCTTTGTAGATTCTCTTTAAAAAGCATGTGGGCAAATCAGAGCAGGCTTCTAGCCACAGAATTAAAAATGCAGCAATTGGAGGCGTGTGAAATTAAACTAAAAGAAAACTGAGACGGTATCGGATTTGGATGACCATAACAAATAGAGCCCAATGGGCTTTGATTGGAATTGTTAATGTGGCTGTCTAGAATGATGAGCAGGAATTGTTTTGTAGCTAAACATAGCAGAGACAGACTCAGTTTAGAATGGGCCAAAGAATGAACTTCTCTTAATGCTGTGTCACTTCACCAAGGGTCAACGTGTCTAAAAATACAGAGCAAATAAAATGTACAACTTTACACTGCTGTAGCATGGTAAAAGTGAAGTAAAAGCTCAGTGAAACCATAGTAAAGCACAGCTAAGCAGGCTGAATCAGACATTAGTGTGCTACTGGAATTGTGAGTAAGCAGCCACCAGGTAGGGTTGGCCTCACTGGTGACAGTTAATGCAGGTGTCACTGAACACTTAAACCTTTGGAATGAGCTTTAAAGAATGAGGGAACTGAATTTATTCAGCCTAGAACAAAGAAGAATTAGGAAGAACTCAACTGAAGGTTTTAAAAACATAAAAGAATCCAAATTCAACCTAGTCAATATTTTAAGCGCAGCACAAAAACCAAGACCAGAGGACACAGTTAATTAGAGACAGAGTTAGAACAGAGAGTGAGTGGTGAGGGTATGGGATGGGTTACATTGCCATGCTGCTGATGCTGAATCACTGGACTTCTTTAAGACCCGACTGAGAATAACCAGCTACTAGGAACCGGACAAGCACTGATGGGTCGAACGGCCTCCTCTCGTTTTCTGTTCTTGTTTCCCGAGCAGAGCTTCCTGGACGCTACAGGTTATACTCCCCTCATAATGCAGTGCTCCTAACGAGGAATCCAAAAGGAAAATGCTCCTCTGCCTCCACAGTGATCCGCTCATTAAAAAGAACACCAGACCCTTGCTAATTAAAAGACTGCTTTCATGGCCGTTGAGGAGGTTTTGATTGGAATTCTGCTTTGAACTTCCAAGCCCAGTAGTTATCAAGTGCACCAGGTGTGGAAAAAAGGAATCACAGTGATTTATGTCAGGCTCACTTTTAGACATTTTCCGCAAGAGAAGGCAGCTCAGACAACATGTGTCTTTTTAACAGCGCTCTCATTTTGTGTGCTGGACCACGATGACAGCTGGAGATATCGATTAAATGCTTTCATTACTGCTCTGCTCGCCTCATTTTAAACACTGGAGAACAAATTCAAATTCAATTTCATTACCATCTCTCCTGGGACTGGGGGTTGTTATTATTATTATTATTATTATTATTATTTGTTTATTTATCAGACACCTTTATCCAAGGCTATACAGAGAGTAGGGTGTGTGAACTGTGCATCAGCTGCAGAGTCACTTACAACAACGTCTCACCCAAAAGATGGAGCACAAGGAGGTTAAGGGTCACACAGTGAGTCAGTGAGTGAGCAGAGATTTGTACCGAGGACCTCCTGGTCACAACCCCCTTTTTTTAACCTCTGGACCACACATGAAACTTTATTTTTCAATATTACAGGCCCGTTGCAGTTACAATTTACTAATATTTACTACATGCAGTAGCACACAATTCTGTGGTTGTGAGGCTGGACCTCATATTGCAAACATTTAAGGTAAAACTAAAAGAAACCAGGTCAATTAAACACACGTTTTAGCCTAGCTGAAATATCTGTCTGCTTGACCTAACTTAAATGTTTTTCTGGAACCTATCATTTTGTTACAAGCATGAAGTAATGCAACAGTCTAGATACGTCGCTGGTTAGTGCTTGGAAAGGCTGCCTTTGGTTAATGGGACCAGCAAGCCTTAGCTGTGTACTGTACAGGAGATGCAAACAGGAGAACTTGCAGCACTGCCAGTCACACAGCCCAATGAGCTAGAGAACATGACCAATGCACCAGTCCCATCCCCACTTGCTTGACTGAGTGCTGTGTAGTTAGAGCAGTGGATAGTGGATCAGTCACCCAGCTCTCCACACTTGGCTGCTTAGTCATGTGAAAAGAGGGAGAGGACAAAAGTATAATGCAGTGGTTACTGAAAGAACAGTAGTCTGAAAAGAGGGGTCACAGTCATGTAAGGAAACATTACAAACTATACAGTATGAATCATATTCCTCCCCTATACCCTGAAAGCACATGTCCTGTGTGAAGACTTCTTTGTCATCACTGTACATTCGCATTGGATTGGATGAGCCAGCCCTATTCACAGAGAGCAAACGAATCATACTGATTTAATAAAGCTGTCACAAGCGTTTCTGGCTTTTTCAGCGTCCAGTTTCAAACTCCTTGCCACTCACTCAATGTTGTGTAATGTATGGCGACTGGAAGCAATTGATGGAGTGTTTGCATCAAACAGAGGCTATGTCAACAAAACAGTTCAGTGTTATTTTTTAAAGAGCTCTACAGACGTTGGTAAGACAGAGGGCTTTTTATGATTTGTTTTCTCTCTAAGCATGACAGAAATAGAAACTACTCTTGCCAGTCGGAAACCCTTGGCTGAAATCTCAAACTATTTTAATAAATATTTTCTGCAGTTGTTTTTCATAATTCAAACCATTATCGTATTATTGTTGTTGGTTTTTTTTGTGTATGTTTTAGTTATTTTGCCATTTAAGGATTCCTATCACAGAATCTGCTAGGCGTGCCACTGGGCCAACACCTTTGTATTGCACAGCCCTTTCAAAAGTTGACTTTATTTGCTTGATCATTTTCCACCGTCCTATAGCACGACCTGCTACAGCAGCTGTGATAATGGCACGATATGTCCAGTTATCAAAGCAAAGAACAGACATGCAACTTCAACGTCCCTACAGGCAATAGTGGTATTGGTAGTGGTAAATAAATAAACACCCGTGTTAAGGGCGCTACACGATTCAGGTTAAATACACAGCAAACGCAGAAGGGGGCGTGCGAGCTCCTTGGTGTATTACAGAAACAGTTAAGAGGGTTTGCAAATTATGCACATTATAAATGGGATCTTGATCAATTAACCCTATCTTTTGCATTCATATTTATTTACCCTGAGGATAGGATAGACTTTTTGCTTTCTTGTGAAGAGAAGAGATCTTATAGATGAAATACTACTACTACTACTACTACTACTAATAATAATAATAATAATAATAATTTTAATTATAATTTTTTTACTTGACTGGGGCGCACTGCACCTAAGTTATTTAGCAATGTAGCTGTTTGTTTCTCGTACTACGCTCTGTCTACAAAATATTTGTAAAGGATTGATAGGCGTGGGAGCAGAGGGACGCAGTCTGGGATCTGTCAACAGTGGCGAGTACAGAATTACTGCTCGACTTGAATAAATAAATCTCTGTTACTTTATCTGCAGCGCATTTTTAGTGGTTGTACAGCACGGCTTCACGGTCCAGGGCGAAGCGTGTTGACATTTTAACAACTTGGCG
This sequence comes from Polyodon spathula, assembly GCF_017654505.1. NCBI lineage: Eukaryota > Metazoa > Chordata > Actinopteri > Acipenseriformes > Polyodontidae > Polyodon > Polyodon spathula. Next base: position 29,172,651 of record NC_054554.1, on the reverse strand, counting down.
GGTGTCCTGTTGCAGGCGATGGTTTTATTGGAATAACTTGCGTGTTTCTTTACCCAGTCCTCTCATATAGTAATTGTGCTACAAAAAAAGGTGAAAAAGAAAACCACTTAAAAACTCCAACGACGCTGTAATGAAAAGAGCATATGAAAGGTTATTGCAAACTTATCAAATAAACAAACAAAAAAAACCAATGTATGTATGTGTGCGCAGCTAAGCTCGGTCCCAGTGCCCTCCCCACTGGAACCAAAGCAGTTTGTTTTCCTTGACGAGTCTGAAGGTAGCAGACCTCGGAATATTTTTACATGTGATCATCATCCATCCAGCGTGTCTTTCAGGCGCCACGCAGATTAAATGCACGAATCATAAGATGAAGGACTTTAACTTTTAATCCTTTCACAAAGACCCTTCAGTTTGTCTGGGGGCAGGGCGCTTTTCTTTAAGAGAAATAATGCCGCTGTGGCTTTTACACAAAGTTAATGAAGACTCCCAGCATCATGTCTGAGTGTGCATGAAAAAAAAAAGCAATTTTCTTTTTTGTTTATATACAATGTCTGAAAACAATAACCCAGTAGCTGTAAATATATAACTGAACTGGTAGCTCTTGTATGCTGGAGTTTCTAATGAAATAGATCACCGTCAAGACCAGTAGGAATATTGTCTTTTGGAACTGGACCTCATAGAACCTGCAGCTGAATTCTATTTCCAGCACGTAAACCGCACATCAGTTTAACACACACACACACACGGGAAGATGTACAGATCTACTGATCTCTATCTACACAGCACTGGCTGTCCAATTCCAAACGCAAGCAAGACCCGGTCACCAAAACACTTGAATAAAATACATTCTGTAGACAGACAGGCGTTAGTCGCGGAACCCCTAAACAACAGAACTGGTTATGTTGCAACACAAGTTCTGCCTTGTACACAGCCATCCAGACTGGAGCCTACGTTATCTGCACATTAAGCTATTACAATGTGTCATGGTAACTGGATAGACTTGCTCTTATGAGGTATTATGGTCTGGCACTTGAAAAAAAGAGGGGTTCCTCGCGTGATGGGATCAAGTAGGATCAGGCTAATAAGGTGTCAGCGCTAAAATGTATTTGAGAGGCGGTGAAAAGAGCTCATGTTTCAGCGGTGGCCATCCACTCTAGTATGTGTGAAAGACACGTGTCGCATTGCAAATGGAATGTCAAAGCTATCAGAAGTGCACTGCAGGACTAAGCGCGGCGAGCGCACACGCAACACACACAAGTATAATCACAAAAGGAATAAAAAAAAAAAAAATTATAACAAGAAAAACAACTCTTAGCATGGTAGTTTTAGTGGTTTACTTCTTTACTGACGTTTTACTACAGGAATATAAAGAATAAATAGCAGTTACTCTTAATTTACAGGATTAATCATTCAAATGTTCCCACTATATTTGCAGCTATATTGCAGCTGCTGAATTACATTGTAATCTATATATTTTCGACTGAGGTCCATAAAACCACACTTTCCGTAGAATGGAAACAGCTTTAAAGTTCTTCAATAAACGTGTTGTTTTATTTTTTATTTTAATGCTTCGCAATGCGAAGTGCTCTCAATATAAATATAACGATGCATTACAACCAGGACATCCCCCCCCCCAAATACAGTAGACGCTGGTTATTTTATGCATAATACTGACCTTTTTACAGGTATATTATTTCAATGGCACCACATATACATATAATATACATTCCTTCCTACACTTGGCAGTGCATATAAAAAAATATCCATGTCGCTATTAACAAGTTCACTTCAGTTCGAGCAGGAGCATTTGCATTCGGATATAACGGGATACTGAACTGGTATCCAATTGCACTTCTGTGCTCCCTTTCGCTGCAGGCACCTCCATCTCAAGATCGTAAAATGGGCAGTCTTGGCAGGTTTGCAAACCATCCCTTCTGGAACTGAACAAGATCTTTTACTGTAGCAGCTACCCGCTTTCACATAGCGCGGCCAGAATCTGTTCCCAAGATCGTTCCAGGAATAAACAACTGGGCACGACGTGTAGGACCACAACCACAGTTGCAGCTTTCTTCTCAGTTTTTTGCTCGGTTTCTGCTTCTTGCCATGCAGCATGTCAAAAAATTCCATAGTCTTGATGTCCCTGGGCATCGCCCCCGTGGGCTTTTGCCTGAGGAGCGGGTCCTGATCAGATAGCTCATCGTTTGCTGCGTATCGGTCCTCAGGAGGGGAAACTGACATGTAGTGCGGGTCAAAGTTACTGCCCAATACACTTCTCAGCTCGGTCTCATTGATGTCGCGTTCTTTAGGGTCAAATACAGGGTCCGGGTGCTCAATAAGCTCCACAATGGGTAGATTGTCACTTGGAACGGGTCGGAGGTGGTAGTAATGCTGGCAAACCACTACTTCAATCCGAAGACCCAGCAATAAAACCAGAACACACACTGCCACAAAACACGCGGAATGATCCATTGTGTTATTGTTTTTGTAAATAATAAATATATTATGTATATCTGTATATCAATAATAATAATAATAATAATAATAATAATAATAATTAAAAAAATAACTAAAACATTTTTGACGAAACGAACAATGTGTGTCAAGCAGTCATCCAGTCTATATATATATATATATAAAAAAACAACTTCAGAACATCATTTTCGTTTTTTTTTTTTTTTTTTTTTTTTGCAACTCAGTCAAACGCACAAGTTGGCAGCACGAGTCGTTCGCTGTCCAGGCTACAGATCCCTTTAAATGTTCAGAAGCGCCAGACAGTACACATAGTAACCAGCGACTTAACAGTTAGTAAGGCCAGGAAAAGAGAACCTCTCACTCGTGTGATAGCATGGTCCAAGGAACGGGTGTCTTTCTGTGCGCCCCACTGGAACTTATTTTGAGTGTGCAGAAGTGTCTAAATCACTGCGGTAGAGCTGAATTTGTCACAGCACAGAAGCCGGGGCTGCTCTAGTCTCTTGCTCTGTCTCTTGCTCTGTCTCTTGCTCTGTTCCTCGCAGGACCAGCTTCAGATCTCGAGTACTACTCAGTTTAAAGTCCACAGTCCTGAGCAGTATCAGCATGTTTTATTTTTTTCTTTTGCAGGAAGCCAAACTGAGAATTATCTGGCGACTCCGATTTATCCGCACAGCCTGTGATGTAATCCATAAACCCATTCTGGATGTGGGCTAGTTGCCAGAGATCACCGACACCTCCTTCTCCTTCTCTCTAGGGGCGGGGGTGGGTGTGTGGTGGTGTGGGGGGGGTGGGGGTGGGGGGGTCCGCATAACCCACAACTTCGAGGTTGATATTTCTCTATGACGAACTAAACCGTGCGGGGCATGACCGTCTAATGCGCAATTAGTAGTCAGTAGTGTTTTGTGTTGTGTTGTATATCTATATATATATATATATATATATATATATATATATATATATTATATATATATATATATATATCGAGCTCTCACGGAATGCTTTTTAATCTTCATATAAATCCGTGAAAGTATAAGAAAGGTTAGTGGACAAGTAAGGGTTGTCACAGGCAGGCTACTAAGTAACATACTGCCTGACTGTGCCTGAAGGAAAGGAGAAAGGAAATCGCAATTCTTTTTGTATCGCTCGCATTCCATCCTTCGCTGATATATAGGGGGACCGGGGACAGTAACACGGGGACAGTAACATGGGACGGTTGTAAGACTTTGGATTTCTCTAATCAGAAGCAGGATAGAGTACCATCACTCACACGCACATGCTCAGTTCAGGTCTCTCTGCTTGTGGAAGAGGAGCAGTCTGTGCCAAATCCCTGAGATTTTATCTACAAAATTCGACCTAGGAGAGTGCATTTCTTCCCCAGTTTTCTTTTTGTGATATACAGGGGAGACCGGGGCTGGTTGTCACACTTTTTATTCTTCATTATTCTCCTCAATCTGGTGACACGCTGCGAGGTTCTGTTCCTCGTTATATTGAAGAATAACTCTTCACGTACAAATTGATGTTTTTTTTTAATTTCAGCATAACTTTATTAAAAATATGATATTTAGACGGTTGAAAATGCGCCGGTCACCTGTGACAACCTGCCCCATACTGGGGTTCTTGCTTTTACAGTAGACAATACATTTTTAGTTTTTTTTTTTTTTTTTTTTTTTTTTAAATAACAAAGTTTCTACTGTGCACAATGACGGAAAAATTTGTATTTTTACTTTTTATGTGAACACAAAAAAATAAAGACCTATATATATTTGAAATTTGACCCATGCTACAAAATAATACCAGAGCCTCCACAGAACCAGAGGACAAACAGGAAATAATTTAAATGAGCATTACATGGTGACATAGCCCACATTTTGGTGTAAAAAAGTAGAAAGAAAAAATAAGACTTCTTCCTATAGGATTTGCATGCGACAACCACCCCCCAAAACTATGTGACAACCTGCCCCAACCAGACTTTACATGATAATTTATTTCTCTCAGTACTACTGGGAGGACCTACTGGTTTTATTTTTACACCAAAAGATAGCCAGTATCTGGTTCTATTTAACATGGCCATCAGTTCAAACAAACCCCAATACTACTAAGAGTTACAACATATTACAACAAGTGAACACAACTATTTTTAAATGTTTGCTTGGAACCAACGAGTCGTTTAGGTTGAAAAAAACTATTACCTCATATGAATGAGACTGGTCCTGTTAGAGGGCAGACGTTTTATGTATGACATTCATAATTAATCGATTCTCATGTATACCTAGGCTAAATTGATACCGTATACAAAAGTTTCTACCTACATTTGAAGTTTAACATATTCTAATGACGTTGTGTTCAGATTACAAGATGGTTAACTTCCAGACAATATAACACACATTCAGTGTTAGTATTACCTGTCTGCCCCATCTAGTTTCATAGCTATGAGCACTGTAACAACCAACCAGTGTGACAACCAACCAGTGTGACAATCCCGGTCTCCCCTACCTGTGTTATCCAGTTTATGAATCCAGGCTTTTAGCGTTCTCATCCCTGATCTCTGTACTTATAAGTGACACAGTTCATTCCTCTTAGGGATGTTGTTTGCTGCTGGAACATGAGGTTTAGTATTGGCTCCCTGGGTTGGGGTCAGCTGTAACACAACTGATTGTTAGAGGGCAGATATACGTTTTTTTGTATCAGTCTGGTCAAACTAACTCAGAATCGTCTGCATGTAATAGAGAGAAAGGTAAAACAATCTGTCCTCGGTCTCTCCTACTTTTACACATTTGTTGTCTTGAAGTTTCTATGTACGTTGAACTTATTAAACACCTAACGTTGGGCACTTTAAACAATACGTGAGTCAGCAGCATCCAGAAACAGATCCAGCCAGCAGCAGCATTGCAGGAGCCGGGGTAGATCAAACAGGATGAAAGGTCGGGCGGCGGGTTAAACTTGTGATTTTACAATACATCTCGCCTTCCATACCACCCAGACGAAGTGCTGATAATAAATCAAACACAAGCAACACTGAGAAGGGGCTGATAATAAATCAAACGCAAGCAACATTGAGAAGGGACTGACTTTTGTCTTGAAGGCCGCAGTGTGTGCGTTTGTGCTGATAAACTGTTTAACTTGGCTTTTTACGAGGGCGCCTCTCCCGGCGCTCACTGGAGCCGGGGTCATGGGCGTTCGGCTCCGTGGATATTTATGCTTCTCCTGCCTGCCTCTGCCTCTCTCTCTCTCTCTCTCTCTCTCTCTCTCTGTGTATATATCTAAGCTACTCTACATCTACTCTCATGTAATGGAAATCACAAATATAGATAGAATAGAAACCGCCAGAGGTTTGTACTGAGTTCAATAAATGAAATCGACAGACAACAAAAAGTAACTTACTTTTGCAGGCGCATGTATTGGGCATTTTGCTTACTTTACGCACATTATTGGAGAAGCAGCCTCGCAGAAAATACTTAAGTGTTTGGATATTGTTGTTTGTTGCAGCTGTGCCTAGTGTAAGCTATATGTGTATTAAGATAAGTCACAATCTACAGCTCCCTTGTTGAAGGCGTGAGATAACAGGGCGAAATAAAGTGATAAAAAAGTTCCACAAAACAGACGTGTAGGGCGATCCATTGGTGAAATGGGTAATTTCACCCCCAAAATAAAAAAAATAATCAGTGGAGTGGCTCGCTAATGTTTTATTGGTAATTATCTATGGCACATGATGGATTGCTGCTTTATGGAAAACGACAAACACATTTTCTCGAGCACTTCATTTCTCCGGCCGCAAAGGAAAACTTGGAAAAGCACTGGGGATGTACGATTACGTCACAGTAAAATAATTAAAACATGTTTTTAAAACGCGTCACTTAAACAGTTATTTGAGAATGGCAATGAATAGATTAATTGAGCAGGCTGGAAAGGTAGTTACTCAGAGCGTTATATAATTATCTAGCTACAGCTTATGCAATATACTGTATGACGCTTTAAAAGACAGATCACAAGCTTTGAGAGTAATTACTCAATATTTTAATATTTTCAAACAAATGATTCTAATGAGAGAAACCCAGACGTTCCAAAGTGATTTCAGAGTTCTGAATAAAAATTAATCCAATTTAGTTTCACTTGTGACTGACTGGAAGAGCGGTCTGATCATTGAAACGGTTTCATCTTTACTGTTTTTGTGCTATTATGAGGCATGACTAGCAAAACAAACTGTTTGATCGTTCTGTTCCTCTTCACTTTCAAGACAAACAATGTCCCGTACGCAGCCAGCTGTTTGTATTTACCTAGTATCTAACTTTACCTCTGTTGTGTGCGCACATCTCTTCGGAAAAAAGTGCCGCTGCTTCTCATTGATTCGGTGGGGGGGTTCGTCTGCGGATATTTATAAGAGTCGAGCTTATAATAGACGCAATAACTCAAACCAGACACTAAATACAAAACAAATAAACAGGCCAGGTATAAATAAATAAGGAAAACCACATTAATATAAATGCATGTCAGCATATCAGAAGGCATTCACGCACACAGTGCATCTTTCAACTTGCACACGTACTGTGCCACAGTCTGAGTTTATGCAGTCTGTTTTGCATCACCTTTCAAATAGCAGGCACACGTATCCCTGTTGCTTTCTACAGACTGCACTGATGTTATATTCGCCGTGCTCGATCTCTTCGATGCATTAGTCAATAGCAATTCTTTTGTACAGTTGTAAACGTACTATATTGATAAATGGTACTGCAGCATGAGTTGTTCCATAAGCGGCATGCGTGTCTCCAAAGGTGCCACATGGCAATGGAATAAACACACAGTATAAAGGTATAGCACATGTCTCCACCTCTTGTCTGTCTTTTCATACAGCAAGCACAGGTGGCTCAACACACGCAGACAGTAGTAGGCATGGGGCCAATAAAACAACACTGTTTTTTACGCTTTTAATCTTGAAGGTTTTTTTTTTTTTTTTTTTAAACTGGAACTTGTCTATAAAAGCGTTAATGTAATTCCTTAAGTATGTCTATCCGATAGATCTTCCAGTTTTACTGCGCTCACCCCTCTCTCACACACACACACACACACACACGCACATTCCCCAGCTATGGAGCTGGCGCCAGGTTCTGAGTCCAGCCTATGTTTGTGTCAAAGAGCCGAAGACAATATTTCAGTATGGAGCCAAGCCACGGGGAACCGCTCTATAAAACACGACCGAAATAACCCCCCTAATGAACACACGCACCCTCGACTCATTCAGCGCTAGCTAAGCAGGCATGGAAAATCATCACAGTCCGCCGGCTTATTAACAGCGGTCTAATACTAAAAGAGGCGTCCTTTGAAAAGGCGTATTAAATGAGAAACCGTTTACCTGCTGGGGGATCCGCGATCACAACACTGCCCAGACTACTGACTGACTTTGTTCACACATATCCCAATTAATCTACAATGCAGCGGCTCTGTTATATACAGCTGCATGAAAAGCCATACTGTAGTTAACATTGACACAGGGCCGTACTATATACTATATAAACCCAAATCGAAGTAGTGCTCACCCTCATCATGCTCACACATTGCCACCTTAGGATCCTGTCACTAGTGTGTTATCCAGGTTTGACTTTAGATAGTGCTTTATTTTATAGCCATCCTGAACCACAGAACAGCATTCTGCATTGGTCTTCATTCTAAGCAGATATATGTTTGTGAAATATAACATTTTATAGGAGATATATGCAGACATATGTGTTCCTTTAAAATCTCATGCATCCATATCTATGTATCTATTTATAGACAACAGAGGGTCCAAATTCCAATGATCTCTATTAAGGGTAAGGGATAGTGAGTGGTCAGTAGTCAAGCTTAGACCCAGGGTTGAAATTTCAGACCCTATCTTGCTCATTTCTGCCCTGGTAGCTATTAATGGAAAATTAGTCAATGGTTGGTCATGGTAATTTGTTAAGATTGTAAAGTCTATTGAACATCAATGGGGAAAATCTTGATAACCCATCCAGGTTTCACTTAATTGTGCAACAAAAAGACCACAAGATGACCAGGGTGGCATATTAACCCACGTCTGCTTCTCTAACCCCTTTGGTTCCTGGAACTATTAATGTGTTACCTAAGCAGAAGCACCACCTGTCCTCTAGGCACTGCATCTCAATGGTCTGCCATCACAGTGTCCTGGCATCAGTGGATGTCGATGGTACGAGAACAAGCCTGTTGTATAAAGTCCTGTGCAGCGTGGCCTTGCTGCAAATTAACCTTGCTTTTAGCTCTTTAAAATGGCTCGCACACACACTTCACTTCTACTGACACTTTATGGTCAATGAAAAGAGGAAAACGTTTCTGGTTTTGCATTATTCCCTCAAGGTAGTGTACTGTGCAGCGCACTTTTTATAACTTCAAAGTTGCAGTTAATAAAACCAAATCACTCGTGCCCCAAGAACGGTTGTTCTGAAAACAGCAAGAAAAGTACAAAAGGCTTGTTTCATAAATACTCTGGAAGCATCTCAACCAAGTCTGGGTGCTGAAGTCATGAAATTAAATACAGATGCAAATGATCAAACTAGTAAGTTTGCCTAGCCAAAATTAAGAGATGCAGGCTCCTGAAGCCTGGGTTCGAATCTGGCTCGGGTCACAAGAGTCAGGGGACGCCAGTGCACTTTATAAAAGGACAAGGTGGGCAGGACTGTACAAGAGTTTGATTGGCATTACAATTCACAAGCACTGAAAATAACTTCCAACATTTCTGTATATTTATCATGCCTTTGTCAAAGGAAAGTGTGCTTGAAAACAAACAGTGGAGGAGCTTCTTGGCTTTTGATGCCATGGCAACTACACTCATTAATACCTATGTACATCTATTAACATGCTTGGTATGTCATTTACTACATAATGATGTAATGATACACTATTCCTTTCTATTTAACCCTGCAGGGATCATGGTATTGAGTCTATCTACCCATGTATTATCCTGTCTTCTATATTGAAACTACACAATTTAGGTAGTTCATGTTATGTTTATTTTTTGTAAAGTCTTGAACTGTTGGTTCATTTATTTTGTAATTTCTTATGTTTGATAGATAAAACAAATGAATGAATGATGGAAACCTGTAGGGAATATTATGAATATCAGTTGAATATTATTTGTCTCTGAATGTGGGCTACAACTGGAACAGAAGGAGATGCCGCTGATTCACTGAAATGAGCCCGGAGCTACAGGTCAGAGACAAGCCCATTGAAGTGCAGCAGCCTCATTTATGACACAAACAAAAACAATGTCCTGACGGTTGCAATTCCCATTTTTTGTTTGATTCGTTTGTTTTATGCCTTTCTTCTCCTCCAAGTTTTAAATTGACCTTGGAGTCATTTTCTGGGTTAATACTGTGACAATGCATGGCAGGCGCCAGTAGGAAGTGATATGTAACTGCACAGAGGAAATGGGGTTAAATTATCTTCTAGAGATAAGAGGCCTACCAGCAGTGACAGAGTGCTAAAAACCTCTTTACAAAGTCACACCGACTCCCAGAGGACCTTCACGGAAAGAATGGAGTGACTCTCACAAACCAGACAGACCACTGGATGTACAGAACCACACATTGTACTTTCACTGCACAGTTTGGAAGAAGTTACTCTCCGTACAAAACTACAGAAACGATTCCCTGATGCTAAAACATGAACAGTGATCTTTATCACAGTTTTGTTTTTTTGGCACTTCTTTGAATGCCCGCAATAAGGACAGCACTGCCCTAATTAAAACTGCATCCCAACCCGAACATGGCAAAAACCCACATCAAAATTGCAAGTCTAAGTTTTTAATTTTAACAAAACTAATCACATGTTTATTTTCTTGTTGTTGTTTCCATTTTGCATTAAGAAATGCAAGCATGTTTTTTTTTATCACAGATTTCGGATGGTTTATTGTCTGCCTTGAAAGGGCATGGTAGTTTATAGAGACGCCTGTTTAATGGAGGCTTGGTTCTTTTTTAAACTAAAGCCAATTTCCTTAACCAATAAAATAGCCTGGGTAACAGGAGCCCTTTCCAGTGCTGTCCATGTAAGGCACACATTAAGTGTTGCATAGTGCATTTTTGCTGTAACAGAGGGGCTATGTGGTAAAAATCAATTTATATAACTAGCAGCTTACTTCTCAAGCCCTTTCCTTCCCTGCTGATTTTCAATCTCCTGAAATATACCAGATACCCTTTCTGGCAAGCAAGTTAAACACATTGCACTGTTGAAGCACACTCAGGCACTCTTTATTAACTGCATGGTAGGGTTTCGTATCTGCTCAGCTTTTATTATATATATTCTTTCAATATAACTGGTTGTGAAATGCACCTAATCACTATTCACGCTCCTGTTACATGCAGACCCCTGTCAGTTAGTTCATCTGGATAGTGCACTCTGTAGTTAGAACGCTGCTTCTGTCCTTCCATTAACACCAGCGCTGCTGTACTGAGCTGCCTAACACATACATAAATTGAGTTAAACACAATGCTTTAAAAATCACCTATCCTCCTGCCCAAAGATATCATATAAAATATATGACTCCAATAAGCCACTGTGATTAGAGGCTTGCTAAACAACCTGTTATACTGTGCATTATGATCATGGCATTACTCGATGCAACTCGACAATCCACTGGCCCACTAAACTGCAACCAAACTGGTCACAATGTGCTCTAAAACGACTCTTCATTTATTTGTAGTTAATGTACTGTAGATAGACAGGGCCCACTATGTTGCACTGAGCTGACCAACATTCATTCTGGTCATAGAGACAAGGGTGTAGCAATGGTCTAGAATCACAATTGAATCGCACAGCAGCATCAAATCAAAGCATTCTGAAATGGGATTCTAAATCACAGCACCAGCAAATCAAAGCATTCTGAAATGGGATTCTAAATCACAGCACCAGCAAATCAGAGCATTCTGAAATGGGATTCTAAATCACAGCACCAGCAAATCAGAGCATTCTGAAATGGGATTCTAAATCACAGCACCAGCAAATCAGGGCATTCTGAAATGGGATTCTAAATCACAGCACCAGCAAATCAAAGCATTCTGAAATGGGGTTTATCTGCCTATATCACAGATGATGGAGTTTCTTTGTGTTTTTTTTTCTTTCAAAATCGAGTTACATGTTTCGTGTCTACATGTCATTAAAAGAAAAGAAAAGTACACGAAGGTCGTAAATTTTCTGTGGATTAAATAAAAGTATTTCATAAACTTTTAATATATACCTTTTTCGATTTATGAGCTGTGTTTTTTACAGCCCCGTTCCATTTGGGAGGTTTGACTTGAAGCTTGCTATTAGGAAACCTTGGGGAAATCAACACTGAAATGCCTATTGTTGGATGTGTTTCCAATTGTTCACTGAAGGTCTGACACACTAGCAGTCATTTTAAACATACATGTACAAAAAACACAGACAGTGTGTGTTCCTTATCACTAGAATTCACCCATGAAATGACTTACAGTTTTGTATCAGGGTCCTGAAGTCTTCCAGAATTTCTGGACGCAAATGACCTAACTGGTATTAAGGCAAAATATAATGTTTCTGTGCCGGTTTATTTGCTGTTTACAGTGCAATAAACAGCATGTTTAGTTCTTTAAGCTTGTTTTCCTTGCCCTGAACAAGGCTGTCTCAACAGTTAGCTAAATTGGTCACATTTACTGACAGTCTGTGTGAATTTCTAGCAATCACGTTTAAATAATCCAGCGAAACATTTACCATAAGTACCTGACCTGTGGATGCCTTTGGTAATTCTTGTGCATACTGGCAGAACAAATGAAAAAAAAGTCTCTTTGGTGTTTCTGTGTGGCTAGGACACAAGCCCTAAGAACCGTACAACAAACAGCCAGGTGTGTTGCACTGATAAAAAAAGAAAAGAAAAAAAAGAACCTTTATCTTAATTGAGAATCGCCGCCCTCCCTCCTCGTTCTAGAGGCTAGCGCTTGATTCTTTCATGACCTTCCCCGATAAAGATTTCAAGTGGTTTGTTTTTTCTGCCTTTTTCCCTCCGAAAAGCCTTTGAAGCTCTAACAGGGAGGCAATTTGAACGGTCGATTTGTCAGCGTGCCTGGCTGGACCGTACAGGGCTGTGCTGCAACTCTGACATCCCTCCAGCACTCTGCTATGTAAGACACTACATTCAAAGCCTTTACTCAACTCTTTAAATTAACTCCAATATGTCTTCTCAAAGAATTAAAAAAAAAAAAAAACAACTCACCTGTTAGTTTTACAAAACTGGAACCAAAACAGCAAAGTAACGCTTTTCAAGTTTTTAATCGCTCTCTGGGTTTATTTTTCTCAAATTAACATGATTTTTCTCATTCAAAAGGTGTTAATTAAAGAATGGAGGAATCACTTTGAAAATACAGCCCAAGAGAGGGTGGCTGGTCCTGTCCAAATATGTATTAATTATTATTATTATTGTTATCTTACCAAAGTTGAGCACAGCATTTCTGCATGATATTTTTGCAGTTTCACCATGCTTTCTCCATGGTTATACTGAGCATTTACCCCAGTTTATCCTTCTTTAATATTACTATCACTGCTATTATTATTACAGATGATAACTGGATTGGAGTTTGAGTCTTGTCCTCTTTATTTTGTTCACAGGCATCTCTCCTCAGCTTGCCCTGATATCCTGCCTCAAGACAGCCCTGGACTGAAGGGCAGTTTTATGTCAATATAAAAACTATCCACCAATACTTAAGCAATTCCTTGTTGTGGTGTTTAGCTATTACAATATACAGTAGAGTCTTCCATTTTATTGAGGTGAGTGTCAACACGATTTGGTATTTGTAAATTAATTTGCGTCCATGCATGTAGACCAGCATCTCATTAGACAGGCCCTGGAAATGGTTTCCCAAGTTGTACCCCAAGATATAGTCTTCGGTCTTTCCAAGCAGGTATACAAAAATCAGCAAAACTTTGTATCAAAATGGAAATATTATCCTTCCTAGTCAGCAATCACTGAGATCCTCTCCCAACGCTTCAGTAGTTTTTCAGACCCCTGTCCACCACAGTCCTATTGGACAGGAGATCTAGGCCAAGGTCACTCAAAAATCCCCCCCGCGAGTGCATGACATATCCACTACATTTTAAATCCCCAAACTGTCCCCAGAGATCCAAGGCATTCATCTAAGCAGCAAGCTACAATGAGCAGACTTGTGTGACAGCTCCTGTTTAGCGCAAACTTTACCCTAAAACGTCACTGCTAACCCCAGCTCGGAAATGACTGTGACAGCATTTAACAATGACGGCAACTTCTGAATTTATAGGGAGTGAAAAAAACAAAAAAAAAAACAGACCAAAAAGTTTTACTTTGAAATGGTCCTTACTGTAAGGGCTGCCGTACTCTGAAGGCGATTTGCCACCTAACTAAAATATTTTTAAAATATACCCTACACAGGTTAATTTCAGGGCCACATGTCTGCCTGTGTTTTCAAACTCAAGTAAAAAGAAAGATAGCGCCAGTGCTTTGCTAATCAAACAAAGTGTGCTGGGGAGGGGGGCAGAGACAGACATCAGTGAAAGTCAAACACACAATCAAGTCACTCACAACAAAAAGCCATTAGTTAATGCAAACATTGTATACATTTGCTATAACACCCATTGCCATTTCACAGTTCTTTATGCGCAGGTTTCAATAGTATCTCATTCTGTAGTTTTTTTTTCTCTCTAATTAGATCGCAGTTGAAATGCAATGAGGGGGCGACTCGTTTTTTGGTGTTCCACAGTCTTATCAAATGGAGAGAAATAGCCCAACTTAACAAGTTGCAAGCACTCTTATCAAAATGCAATTTGGGACCACTCAGCCAAATGCAGCTTATAAGTCATTGATGTCTATTGATCGTAACAGTGGCAGAGCTACACAAAGACACTGTTCACTTACTTTTGAAGTCAGAAATAGTCATGATAGAACCACCACTGTTTAGATCCGGGGTCTCCCATCACAGTCCTGCAGGGCCATTCCACTCCAGATTTAACAGGGGTACACATCAAAGTCAGCGGTTAGTTTTCAAACCCCCTCGCTTCTGGAAATCAGCTTTTAGGAGTCTTTCCAGAAGTTGAAAGCATAGAAAAAAAAGTATGTAAACTTAAGCAGGAACAGTAATAGGGAATGATAGGAAACAACACATATTGGACATTAAACAGGTAGGGTTGAAATATCAGGACAAGGCAGAAGTAGAAACTATCCCTGTATTACTACAGGACAGACAGTGGTCAGTGCAGAATCATTCCTATTGACTTCCTAAAGTAGAATAGTGGAAAGTGGTAACTCTAAACATTTCCTCTAAGCTATACTCGAGTCGGTGTGAAACTGAAAAACTTGTCAACTGAAACTTACTTAGGTGTACAAATGACATACCGAAACCAAGGGGAGCTTGACATTCTACCTAGAGGTCAGAGTAAATAAGGACCCTGCTGTGCTTTAATAGCGCTGAAAGTCATGCTTATTTGACATGTAATTTCACTTTCTGCTGTATATCATTTCTGTGATTCTTCAGGCGTCTGGATTGCTGCTGATGTTTATTTAGGAAGAGAACTCATTATTACCTGCAAATCACTTGTTGACATTGTGCAAAGGTAATGGATCTTGACTAATCCAATCTGAAATCCAATGGAGACCAAAGGGACAGCTGTTAAAAAAAAAAAAAAAAAAAAAAAAAAAAAAAAAAAAATAGATGACCTGGTCCTGGAATAGTCGCCTCAATCCTCAGATGGAAAACCGAAAAAGTGGAAAACAAAATCTGTGGCTTTATGTAATTCTGTTTTCTTAAAAATAAATCATTTAGGGATTGCTTTGATCAACCTTCCCCCTGGAATAGAACATACAGATGGGTTTTTAGAGCATTTTACAGCACTGGGGAATGTCACAGTGCTGGTGTGATGCAGTTTGTGAAGATGCATGCTCTGCACTGGGGAATGCAGGGGGGGTGTATGATGTCACAGTGCTGGTGTGCTATGATGCAGTTTGTGAAGATGCATGCTCTGCACTGGGGAATGCAGGGGGGGTGTATGATGTCACAGAGCTGGTGTGCTATGATGCAGTTTGTGAAGATGCATGCTCTGCACTGGGGAATGCAGGGGGGGTGTATGATGTCACAGAGCTGGTGTGCTATGATGCAGTTTGTGAAGATGCATGCTCTGCACTGGGGAATGCAGGGGGGGTGTATGATGTCACAGAGCTGGTGTGCTATGATGCAGTTTGTGAAGATGCATGCTCTGCACTGGGGAATGCAGGGGGGGTGTATGATGTCACAGAGCTGGTGTGCTATGATGCAGTTTGTGAAGATGCATGCTCTGCACTGGGGAATGCAGGGGGGGTGTATGATGTCACAGAGCTGGTGTGCTATGATGCAGTTTGTGAAGATGCATGCTCTGCACTGGGGAATGCAGGGGGGGTGTATGATGTCACAGAGCTGGTGTGCTATGATGCAGTTTGTGAAGATGCATGCTCTGCACTGGGGAATGCAGGGGGGGTGTATGATGTCACAGAGCTGGTGTGCTATGATGCAGTTTGTGAAGATGCATGCTCTGCACTGGGGAATGCAGGGGGGGTGTATGATGTCACAGAGCTGGTGTGCTATGATGCAGTTTGTGAAGATGCATGCTCTGCACTGGGGAATGCAGGGGGGGTGTATGATGTCACAGAGCTGGTGTGCTATGATGCAGTTTGTGAAGATGCATGCTCTGCACTGGGGAATGCAGGGGGGGTGTATGATGTCACAGAGCTGGTGTGCTATGATGCAGTTTGTGAAGATGCGTACTCTGCACTAGGGAATGCGGGGGGGTTGTAGGGGTGTTTACTCTCCTAGGATATCGGCCCCAGGTGTGAATGCCCAGCTTGGCATGTCAAATCAGAAAGCATCATCGACATTAACAGATTTGACACCACACTGTAATCGTCATCAGTTGCAATACACGCACTTGGGCAGTGTGACCCGTGACGGTTCCTTTGAACTGTTGTCACCAGCACTCATTTAGTGTTGCAACCTTGCAAGTAATAATGGTGTTCAAGTTTTTTTTTTAGCTTTCAAGTTTTTTAGTATCTAGCTATTATAACCATGTCTCCCCCCCCAATTACATAATGTTTAACCAGTCATACCCCCCAGTAGGGGCTTGCAGCATGCTGGGCTGAGCATGTAATAAATCATATGACATTTATTTGCCATTTTTTTTACATTTTTCTTGTGAAATCTGAGGTATGAGAAGTTGCACTGCCAGGACTTAGAAAAAACGTCCATGCATCATAAACTAGAGTACAGATAGGAAACTTAACATGGTACAATTCTACACACAGTGACTCAAGGGCTTATATAAAGCAAGCTGAACCAAATGATTTTTTTACTATATATATATATATATATATATATATATATATATATATATATATATATATATATATATATATATATAGTTATATAAATACATCTATTGCTCACAGCAACTCTTCTTTGATTTCTGGGATTTGTAAAACAGTTCAAACGAAACTCAGGTAAACAGACAGTCAAAGTCCTTTAATATTTCAGTTGAGTGTTAGGAATGTTTAGTGCGCTGTTACACCTCAAAATGACTTCAAACCAAACTTTGTAATAACACTATAAAAACAAACAGTCTGCAAATTTCTGAAGAATATAATTTATTCGAGAAAGCAATGTGCCCTTTTTTTTCCAAGATGGCAATAATAACAACATACATTCTTGTAGCAAAATAGCAATCCACAAACATGCCCACAGTTAAGGCTTTTTCATATTGGACCAAAAACACAGCACAGTAAAAGTTTTACAATAGAATAATCTGGTTAAAAAATGTTTCCAGTGTGGAGATCAAAATACTCGCTTGGTTTGTCCCAGCAATGAGAAACTTATCAACGTTTAAATTACAGTTTAAAAAAACTGACAAGTGAATGCACAAACCAAACAGATACAAAGAAAACAGCAGTGCAACTCTGAACAAAAGCTCGAGAAAACAGAACAAAAGCTTGCAACGCATGCAAAAGACATGTTTTAAAACTGAATTTTTTAAATTATATATTATATATTCACAAACAGAATTTAATTTCATAGTGTTACAAACAACAAATGATATTTCAGATTTTTGGTATGCTTAACGTTGGATAATGAAGTCAAACGTAAGAAACAAAACTAAACGTGATTGGTTTATTGGCCTCTACTCAAACACTCAGCAATGTCAGTTTGTTCTGATGATATCGTTGTTAGTGTAACAGGCAGTGTTGTGTGATGCTCTGCTATTACGGATTCTGTCTCCTGTTGGTGAGATGAGAGGAGGTTAAAAGCTCTAAAGCCACAAGTGTCCAGATCATCTGCATTGTGGTTAAGACCCCTCCCCCCTTCAGTGCGTGGGGTCGCTGGTTCACATCCAGCCTCTGTCCTGTTAGAGACTAGAGTGCCAACTTGTATCCCAGTGATTCAGAGTCCTACACGCTCCTAAGCCATTAGCTTCTAGTTCTGAAACTAACTTTTTTCTACTTTGAAAAAGAAAGCAAACTTTTTTTTTTACAGGAGAAAAACCTGATTTACCAAGATTTCGTTCCAGCTTTTTGTCTAAGGGGAATAAAAAGCTATTGTTTCAAAACTTGTAATAAACAGCAAACTACATCTGAGTTGCTTTATACCGGTTTTGGAAACCGAACAGTATATTCTTAAACTTTGCACCGAAGCTCAGTAAATCTTGCCCTGGCGTGCTTCAAAAGCCTTCAGGAAAAGTTGACTGATATTTACCAATTATGACGCAAAAGCCTCCTCACTTCTCTACCTACTCACACCCATGACCATTCAATTCAAAATGATCAGTAGGTGACTGCCCCCTTGTGTTCAAAGTCTTAAGCTGAGGGGTCATGAAGCCACTTTTTCAGAAACAGTGGCTTTGCTGTATCAAACCCCAAGTCTCCAATGGTGTGCCACGGACACTGAAAACAGGTCATCAGATGACACTTGGGCCTTTAGGAATAAATCTGAATATTCCAGAATGCTCTGAAAACTCAGGACTGAACTGAACACAGAATGTTTGCGAGGGCCACACAGGACGTTGTCAGGCTGAAGTTCAACAGTGCAGTTTGTTAATTCTTGAATACTAGACAAGCCTTTGCAAGTGCTGAGGAACAGAAAGAGAGAGAGAGAGAGAGAGAGAGAGAGAGAGAGAGAGAGAGAGACACATGAACTTTATAATGACATCTGCTACTCTCTAAAATGTTCTTCTGATTTAGCGCGGTGGGCATCTGAAATACATTTTGTGCGGTTTACAAAAATAAAATGATTTTTTTTTTTTGTATTTAATAACACATTTACATTTCATGGAGTAACTTCAACTTTCCTGAGATACATGCACGGCAATACCAAATGTTGAACTGCAACAGTCTGAGATAGTATAAAAAAAAAGGAGTAATTTCCCTTGTACTGGGCAAACAATTGTGTTATTGTAAGGAAATACAAAAAGCTATTATAAAGACATTCTAAAAAGAGGCTGTATAAACCCCTTCATGTAGAATCACACCTTTAGCACTTCCATACAGTGAGTGTTGCAAAGGCGTGGGTTTGTGTGTGTGTGTGTGTGTGTGTGTGTGTGTGTGTGTGTGTGTGTGTGTGTGTGTGTGTGTGTGTGTGTGTGCGTGCGTGTGTGTGTGGTCAGCCACATGATAACACTTTAAAATAATGGCCACAAATTCACTATGAATTCTGTCTGAAATCCGCAGGAAAAACACCCGAATATCTTCTGGACTTCTTCCGAGTTCTTCTTCCACAATGAATTTGCAGCCATTATTTTTAAAATGCTACCATATGACAATATGCTTATTCATGGCTATCACACTGATATTTCCAAAGCACATAAAATTGTGCCAGTATTTGTTATTCGTTCAACATACACCAGACTGTATTACTAACACATAATAACATTAACGATTGCAACTAGCAAACAAACACTATTTACAAATTTTAATACTGCCCTTTGCACTGATATTTCTTTTTTTTTTTTTTTTTTTTTTTACATATAAAGTTAACGAATCCCTTGTTTTTCTGAAAATACTCTTTTTACTAAAAACACAATTCCAAACTAGCCCACCTGGGAGATAAACTATCTTAAATACTTTACACACAGCAGGATGCTTTGCACAAGGAAATACAGATAAACAGTATAGCGCTGTGGTTCAAAATAATATATATATATTTTTTTACACTTCAAGCAATACATAATAAGGTTTTTTTGTAATGTAGTTCTAACATCAAGTTTCAGAATACAAATGTGCAGTAGAATGTCCTCTAACATACTGGAATTCAGTGGTACCTTTATGGAACGCCTTTGGAACCGCAGTGGAATGTGGAATACCGGAACAGAACGTTAAGGGGTTCTTCCCTTCTATTATATGTCAGTCATCTAAACAGGAGGCATATTTAAATACAGCTACCTTTTAAATCACATGACGTTTTACCACTTATGATGGGATTTACAGACTCTGATTAGCACTAATCTTGGACTACTACTTGTTAATTTAGGTAAGGCAGTCTGGGATTAGTGCCAGTGGTGTAGTCTAGCCAGGACATAGGCAAGCTAAGTCACATGACTCCCAGCTCCCACACAACTGTCTAATTCAGTCAGTAGTTCTCTTGATGCAATGAAAACAGCATTAGGATTTTCTATTACAGATTACTTCTTTAAGGTTAAAAATGCCGACGAAGACGACAGCAACAGTGTATCGACTAGGACTGTGAACACACACAAACTAAGCCACTGACACACAGACACGTACAGTAAAGCAGTCTGTCAAGATGAAGAATGACACTTTGTGGAAATACTTGTAGACACTGGATAAATGCATGACCTATTAGATGTGTTTCTAGAAGTTCAGTACACAAACAACATGTGAATTTGTACAATAATTCTTGTTTAAGAAGATCAATATTTTAGTGCCGTCACCGGTACCTTCAGATTTACGACTGCACCACTGATTAGAGCGAATCGACGTTCTGAACCATTGCTAATGCAGAGTGAAACATGGGAGATTATGTGCTGTGGTTTCATTAATCTTGCGTAACCCCTTGTGTTATTTTATTCTGCCTGTATCTAGCTTTTACATGAATTTAATTTTAAAACGTACTCGTGTTACTTGCCCTTTGTGCCATGGATGCACGCAGTTGGCCAAGTTAAAAAGCATTGCTTTTCTCTGTGTTGCATTGATTATTAGAACAGTCAAGAGCCATGGGTGTATTTTTCTTACTGTAAAGAGTTGTCCAGCAACTTTAGTTAAGTTTTTGTTTTACAATTTCATTCAAAGATGCAGTACCCCAGTAAGCCTTGTGCATGATACATAAAATAACCACAAAAAACCCACCTTTGCATGCTCAGTTATAGAACATGTACAAAAATACAAACAGATTCCAACAACTTTCATATCATATACAAATTGCATTTAAAAAAAAAAAGGTAGAGCATCTTCGATCAAGTAAAAGCGGTTATAC
Organism: Polyodon spathula; assembly: GCF_017654505.1. NCBI lineage: Eukaryota > Metazoa > Chordata > Actinopteri > Acipenseriformes > Polyodontidae > Polyodon > Polyodon spathula. The sequence goes on along the minus strand of NC_054554.1, from coordinate 29,151,712 downwards.
TCCTAGAGTGTACTGCTGAATATTTCTGATACTTGAGAATTGGTTTGGTCATCGGAGTCGATGTCTTGTCCCGCGCCTCCAGGTACGGCACTCGCGTCTCCCACTGCGGGTCGTGACTCTCCTACGTTCAGAGTCCACGCTTTCAAGCCCTCGTTGGACAACGGCATTCTGCAAGGCTCCACGAATATCCTGCGGACGTTCGATTTGGACTCCTTGTATCTCTCTTTCCCTTCTTCCGGGAGGCTGGAGGCGTGAGGTAAGAAAGAGCTACGTGGTAGCTCTGCTACGGTCTTCATGTCTCCCCCGCAGGCAGACTCGAGCGGTAAGGATGGGCATTCCCGCTGCTGCGTGTACAGCCCCTCTGACAGCGAGGCGGCCTGGCTCTCGCTGTGCACGCGGAGCCAGCGGTGGTGGCAGCTGAAGTAGCTGTGGTGCTGGTGTTTGGACAGAAGCTTCCTCTTACTCAGGGGGTTGTTCCCCGGCATGCGGGGAGCAGCCTTGTCTGTGCCTCTTAGAGTCAAGCCGCCCAAGGTCTTCGTGCAGGAGTCTGTGTCTGCGTCGAAGGGCCCCCTATTGCACTGCTCCCTGGTGCTGAGGGGGGACTTCAGGTCGTGCACCTGCAGCACGTCTGGTGCGCTCCCGCTCAGCCCCGAAAGCACCTGCTGGGAGATGTCCTGGGACGAGGAGTAGACGAGGTCCAGCTCTCGTGGGCTCAGGGCGTCGCTCGAGTCGTAGTCGCTGTCTGTGGGGAGAAACACTTCCGAGCAGCCCTCTTCATCGGAGCAAGGCTGGGAGTCTGGAATGACAAATACCATTTGAAACACACAGGCACGCACGCACGCACCTTTCCCTCACAGCTCTGTGCCCTGCTATGAGGGACTGACAAATGCGCTGATGAATTATGTGTTTGTAGTGTGCAAAATCTCTGCATCTCGGAGTTACTTTCTTATAATATTCTGTTGAGTGTAAGTGTAAACGTTCAAGGTGGCGATCGCTAAACTCATTTTGCATTATTTCAGCACATGAAATATAATAATATGCAGCCATATGGAGACATCCACTGGCTTTTTGGCAGCCGTTTCCCAAACTAAGTCCATTTTGGTTTCTTAAATCAAGTCTGTAGCTCATGGAAACCCTTTTCAACTGTTCCAAAGGTGGTTTATTAGTTAGTTATTCTAATTTTTCATCAAAGCACTGCTTAACCTAAAAGAGCAGTTTGAAAAAAAAAATATCCCCAAAGCCAGTCCCCAACCTCCAGTGAAAAGGACCACGTGTGTTGCAAAGTGCATGTCTCTCCAATGCGATGCTGTGTCACTGTCACACACAGCTGTTTACTCACCGCTCACGGCCTTCCTGCGATGCATCTCTGGCGAGGGGGAGGGAGTGGGCAGGTAGTCCATGTGCGAGGATGTGGAGTCGTTCTTCTCGGGCACGTGCGCCACCGTGGAGTCCACAAGCCACGGCACAGGCAGGCCACCCACGGGCTGCTTGTAGCGGGCGTACTGCAGCGCGTCCATGATCCACCTCATCTCACGCCACATCTCATCCATTTGCTGTTCATTTTAAAAAAACATGCGAGCCGGTTAATTACAGCTGCATGAAATGATTATTCAGAACAAGCTCTCCACAGTAACCGGGGGCTGACAATCAGGCGAGGGTCACCGCTGTGGATCGGGCTACGTTCAACATGAAATGAGTGAAGAAACAGCTGCTCGCTGTGGAGAGCAGCAATCCACACCAACCCAAGCAGCTGGTTCATTGTAAATGTTTTTTTTTTTTAATCCCATATTGTTTTCTATTCAGTATCACTAAAACAATTAAAAAGAAGAATCAACAAAGGCAGATAACTCCATGTTTTCAATATGTTTGAACCCCCCCCCTTTCTGTTTGACAAAGTAGCCACTGTATTTCTGTAAGGTTGTGTTACAGGCAAAACAAAACAAGCCCCTGATATACTAAAGACAACACTCCTACAAAACATGATGATGTATTACATACTTTCTTGATAAGACAGCCAGTCAGAAAGCTATGAGCCAGGCTGGCATGTTGGACCGATAGACCTGTTTTGTTGGAGCTGTGTTTTTAACCACACTGCGGTTTCACTTAGTGCCACTCTGAAGTATCTGAATAAAATTCTCCATCGCAGCTACTCTGGAAAGATTTTTAGTGGCAGCTGTATGGGTGGTATAGATCCAAGCTGTGAGAGATGGAAGCAATCTGAGGTAAAAAAAAAAAAAAAAAAAAAAAACCCTAGCCTATTTCTGTCAAATAATCTGCTTTTGACAGAAGTGCCCTCTGTTTCACACAGTTTATCCAACACATTCAATTTTGATACCCTGTGCTAATTGATTCCATATTTCATAACTGTGCTGCATACGCACACTTTTTTTTCCCCTGCCGGTCCTCTACAGCCCTTAACATGTGGTGTATGTAGTGAGTTTCAAGCTCCTTAGATCTGGGATCACACAAATGCACTTGTGGTTTTGTGGTTAATCTTAAAGGTTACTGTGGTAGGTTAAGATGTTTTTCTTTTTTTTTTTTCCACAAGACAAATTACAGTTGCTTTCGGTTTGAAGTAGAAACCTGATAGCAGTAATATTTTATCACACTATTTCTCAGTATATCTTGTCTGACGTTAAAAAGGATAAGATTTATTTCATTGCGTTCACAGGGAGTGGATTTTACTGTCGGGAGCCAAACTGTGGTTTAGAAATACAATATGTAAGGCGTGCATACTCTGAATTTCTATAACCAAGAAAATCTATACAAGTTATACAAATACTCAATGTAGACAGGGCATCCTGAATTATATTCAAGCAGTTTAGGAGCCTTTAGCAGCTCTTCCAGTCGCACTAGTACTATTGAGGTCGGACACTGTGAGCTATATTCACAACTGTGCTAATGACTGGTGGAGCCTGCAACGCCCTCAACTCTAAGGGCATTTTAACATCCCCTGATACAAGAAGCCTCTGTCTGAAGCACCCTGTTCAGAGTCTTCAAACACAGCGTGCACCTGCATGCAATCACAGCATTCAAACACAGCGTGCACCTGCATGCACTCACAGCATTCAAACACAGCGTGCACCTGCATGCACTCACAGCATTCAAACACAGCGTGCACCTGCATGCACTCACAGCATTCAAACACAGCGTGCACCTGCATGCACTCACAGCATTCAAACACAGCGTGCACCTGCATGCACTCACAGCATTCAAAACACACACCTGCATGTCACAGCATTCAAACACCGTGCACCTGCATGCTCACAGCATTCAAACACAGCGTGCACCTGCATGCAATCACAGCATTCAAACACAGCGTGCACCTGCATGCACTCACAGCATTCAAACACAGCGTGCACCTGCATGCAATCACAGCATTCAAACACAGCGTGCACCTGCATGCAATCACAGCATTCAAACACAGCGTGCACCTGCATGTCACAGCATTCAAACACAGCTGCACCTGCATGCACTCACAGCATTCAAACACAGCGTGCACCTGCATGCACTCACAGCATTCAAACACAGCGTGCACCTGCATGCAATCACAGCATTCAAACACAGCGTGCACCTGCATGCACTCACAGCATTCAAACACAGCGTGCACCTGCATGCACTCACAGCATTCAAACACAGCGTGCACCTGCATGCACTCACAGCATTCAAACACAGCGTGCACCTGCATGCAATCACAGCATTCAAACACAGCATGTGCACCTGCATGCATGCATCACAGCATTCAAACACAGCGTGCACCTGCATGCAATCACAGCATTCAAACACAGCGTGCACCTGCATGCACTCACAGCATTCAAACACAGCGTGCACCTGCATGCAATCACAGCATTCAAACACAGCGTGCACCTGCATGCAATCACAGCATTCAAACACAGCGTGCACCTGCATGCAATCACAGCATTCAAACACAGCGTGCACCTGCATGCAATCACAGCATTCAAACACAGCGTGCACCTGCATGCACTCACAGCATTCAAACACAGCGTGCACCTGCATGCACTCACAGCATTCAAACACAGCGTGCACCTGCATGCACTCACAGCATTCAAACACAGCGTGCACCTGCATGCAATCACAGCATTCAAACACAGCGTGCACCTGCATGCAATCACAGCATTCAAACACAGCGTGCACCTGCATGCAATCACAGCATTCAAACACAGCGTGCACCTGCATGCAATCACAGCATTCAAACACAGCGTGCACCTGCATGCACTCACAGCATTCAAACACAGCGTGCACCTGCATGTTGTCTAGAACTTGCTGATGCCTCTGCTTAGCTGATGCAACTTCCGTGTCCGAGATGGCCTCTCGCAGGGACTGTTGGGTAATGAGCGAGTCGAGGTCCAGCACAGCAGACAGGCGGCAGTACAGGCTGATGAATTTCTCCTTGTAAGTGCAAAAATGAACTGCGAGAAAAAACAGGACGCAAGTGCAAAACGCATAAACATATATACAAAGAAGTTGCTAAGTGGCCAAGACAACTTGCTAACTGTTCTGAAGGAGACCCAAAGAGTTCTTAATGTATGAACATTTTCCAGACTTGGAACTCATAAAACGAATCATCGGCCTCTGGATTGTAACAAAGTTGCCGCTGATAGCGGCTCCTGCATGAGTATACAGCTATGTTATTTTTGGTAATTTTACAGAAATAACATTTTAAATGAAGAATTTAATTAGGCATCTAAATCAGAGCAGGCAGAGAAGCAATAGAAAGTGCCTTGCTCTGAAGCAGGGAGGACATTGCTCTGCACCAGAGCCCTGAGGGGCATCATGGGGACTCTGTACAGAAAAGTTTGTAGCCTGAGCTGTACCCTGGAGGCCTGGCAGAGACACTAAGCTATGCACTGTGGACGAACGGTGGACTCAGAATGGGGGGGCAATCTTGGCTCCAGTGCAAACCCTTTGACAAGCACCCCAAATGTTTCATTAGTCATATATATGGGCTTGTTACTGTTAATAGTGTATTGAGGTGAAAACATCCCCACTAACTTTAAAAGATCTTAATAGACAGGTTTTTGTATCTAAATATACATAAAGTTAGTTATTTACACTTTTAGACCCCTGGTGTTTATCTTCATCTTATTAATAAAGGCTAATGCTAGTATCAAGAGATTGCGAAAGCGTGACCAAAAAACGTTCATTTCAAAAGTTACCAGGCAGAGCCTGCTAAAAAGAGATCTTAGACTATTAACACACGTGCCCTTAGAAGGACCAAATAAATGAGCTCCTGCATGATTGGAATTTTAAGTGTACCATCAATAATTTGGAACTGCCACAGCAGTTTTTTTCTACAACGCTGTACTGAGCTTCACACACAGCCCCGCACAACATGCCATGCTTGTGATTCATTGGTCTTCCACTGGGACAAGGGGGAACACACAGGACTCTGTGGATTTTTATAAGCTAATATTTCTAGGTGAAACAGAAGCCAGCATACCTAGTTCAAACATTTGAAGAGGGAGGTTAAGGAACCCTGAGAGCGGGGTGTAAGGGTTACTCTGTCCCGGGGCAGTGCAGACGTCGTCTGAGGCAGGCAGCAGCAGAAGAAAGGAGACATTGTGACCCAGCTCCAGCACCTCCTGTGTGTACAGACGCAAGAGCCTGGTCTGTGCAGGGACACATGCACAGAAACACAGAGAGAGGGGAGGGTTACAGCTCAGCAGTCACACAACAGAGACATGAAACATTTCAAAAACAATGGGAACGCATTCACACGAGCAGTTCCAATGAAATTATTACTGTGTTTGCTTTTGTAGATGAGGAAAACAAAGTTACAAGAAATAGATGTACACAACATTGGCATCAACATCAGGCATTTTGACTACAGTTATATATATATATATTATATATATATATATATATATATATATATATATATATATATATATATATATATATATATATAAAATTATATAATGAAATATGTAAAAGGCAAAACATTATATAATGAAATAGGCAAACTGCTACTAGAGTCTGGGTAGAGGTTCATTGGCACTGCTACTAGAGTCTGGGTAGAGGTTCATTGGCACTGCTACTAGAGTCTGGGTAGAGGTTCATTGGCACTGCTACTAGAGTCTGGGTAGAGGTTCATTGGCACTGCTACTAGAGTCTGGGTAGAGGCATTGGCACTGCTACTAGAGTCTGGGTAGAGGTTCATTGGCACTGCTACTAGAGTCTGGGTAGAGGTTCATTGGCACTGCTACTAGAGTCTGGGTAGAGGTTCATTGGCACTGCTACTAGAGTCTGGGTAGAGGTTCATTGGCACTGCTACTAGAGTCTGGGTAGAGGTTCATTGGCACTGCTACTAGAGTCTGGGTAGAGGTTCATTGGCACTGCTACTAGAGTCTGGGTAGAGGTTCATTGGCACTGCTACTAGAGTCTGCGTAGAGGTTTAATTGGTTCAATTACTCAATTTAGATGACAAGCTTTGGCCACCCCTGATGTGAACGCTGGCGGATCTAAATACCGCCATTGTTTAAATTATTAAAATGAGGGGACCTCAAAGAGTTTCAATATTGTCCTCAAAACGTACACTTCTTAAATGACTTCTAAAAATAAAGGACCATGTTATGTGCAGCCAGAACCACGTAACAGTTGGAAATATCTTCGAGCCTGGACAAAAAGCACTTTTTTTTTATCACAGCTTAAATATTTGACATGAAATATATTATATATATATATATATTCTAGAACTGAAAAAGGACAAGACAAGAAAAGAAAGTGTCTCTGCCTGTCAGAGGTACCTGGTGCAGAGGTAGATTGATTTGTTTGAGCAGCGCTTTCACAGCCATCTGGAGCTCATAGAAGAACAATTGAGTGTGCCAGGCAGGCGTCTGATCTGCACTTTCCACATAAGCAGGGCCAGACAGCTTCTGGAGCCATTCCCACTCATCTCTAGGCACACAAGGAGATACTTGGCATGAGTAAACACAGCGCATTTCTTTACATTCCACTTACTCCAGTGCTGGGACAGACCTTCGACTATCCCAACAGATAGATCTATATAGAAATAGTGACCGTATAAAATGATGTCATACGGTGGAAGTCAATGCATCACAGTCTTCTGAAATAAATAACGCACAGTCTGTACTGTACAGAAGAGCTTTCTTTTAATTAGAAGGTAATCTGATGGGGTACCAGGGTTAAGCTACTCTAATATGGTACAAATGATGCTTCTGTTTTCCAGCTAATTCAGAATTAAAGAGTACTCAAAAGACGGGTTTCAATTTTGAAATATTATTTGAACATGGAAAACCTGTGTACATCCCATATATATATATATTTTTTTTATTCATGGACCGACACAAGAGGTTACTGTTCTTAAAAAAAAAAAGAATAAAAAGTCCATGTCACAGTAAATGCAATACATTTTTCATTACATTTAATTAATGTTAACAGACATGTGCTGAAATGCACAGTAAAACTACTTCTGCAAACAAGAGGTGCAAATGAAACCAGGGCAAGGAAAACACAGCAATCGCAATCAAGCCCAGCCAGCTCATTAGCTGGGTCACACTGGCTTAGTTAACAAGTCACTGAAATGTGTCTTTATGTATGAACCACTGGAAGCAGTTTACTACAGGGTAAAGGACAAGGACAGGGATAAAACGCCTTAGCTTGTTAACTGTATTTATTTCAGTGTTGCCTTGCTGCTGACAGAAGAATTGCTGTTTCTCTCCAGTAGCTATTTGTCAGCTTTTGCTGAAATCCCAGAAATCCCATATTTAAATGAAATGGTGACACACTGCTCTCTGGCCGGGACACTGCATTTAATAGAGGATAATACAATCCCTGTCCAGACTTTTTGGGGTCACCACCATGGCCTTTTTATTAAAATAAACAAACGAGTGAGACTAGAATGTGAACTTCAATATTGTTGCAATAGGAGACACTGAAACTTACAGACAGAATGTCCCAGGGTTGTCAGCCAATATAAAAAATATGGTAACACTTTAAAATAATGGCCATCTTCATTCCATGTTTCGATGTAACACGTGATGTTGATCACATGTATAAAGCATGCATTCATGCATGACCAGGGGACTGTGAGAAGTTTGAATTCATACCTGAATGAGTGCGTTATATACATGGGATCAATACAATTTGTTACAAAGAAACACAGAAGGAATTAAATCCACTAAGTTAACAGGGCTGAATTCAAAATTAATGACTTCAGAACTCAGAAGTGCAGAAGATATTCTAGTGTTATTCCTGAGGCTTTCAATCGGAATTCATTAGGAAATTAGGAAAAGACGGTCGTATTCTACAGAAGTGACCAAAACACGTATTTACACAGTGAATTACTTAAATCTAAAACACGAAATGGGGATTCATATTTTTGACATTTTCATGTTTTTTTTTTTTTTTTTAACCCCCCAAAAGCACAGCTAGGCTGAGATAGGAGCAGTTTTTCACTTTGCACTTTCTAACGGACAAGACTCCCTTGTGCTCGAGCCAGCCAACATTTTACAAACATGTGTACCTGGCTGCTTCAGACCTAGCTCCGAGGAATAACAATAATATCTGATAGCGCCCAAATTTGAACAAACGGGAAATCTGCTCTGAACTGATCACTGTATGTGTTCTTGTTCATGATTACTGGGTACTGTTACTCCTGCATTCTGTAATAATGCACATATGCTGCGCTGCTTATGAATCACATTGCACAGTGGCTCCACACTCAATACACTCTACAGGAAAACAGCAGGCTTTCATTGTGGAGAACAACTCTGTTTAACCTCCAAAAGAGTCCAGCTATCTTTCAAGTGTTTGTTTCGGCCGACGATACCTGGACACGTTGCAGTTGTCTCGGATTTTGGAGTGGCACAGGACGTTGGGCAGCTTCTGCGGGACGAGGACTTTAATCTGATCCACGGAGCTGCACAGCTTCAGGTAGCCCAGGTACAGCCCGGGAGACAGGTGAAGCTGGCTCCTCCGCTGATAGGACAGGACATCCTGCAGGTCACAAACAGTGGCTTGTAATGATATTGTGGCTACAGGCTATGTTCCCCTTTTAGGTGTTATTGTATACCACCACTGTGAAAATGTACCGACATGCATCCTTATGTTGTGCTCCCAGCAATGTTCCTCTCATTAGCATGGTGCTAAGTGATTATATAAGGAAGTATTTAACACTATAAATGAATGTGGAAGCAATGCATTTTACTTTTAATGATACTTGTCAATCAAATGTATTTATTAAGCTTACATTATTCAAGCATTGAGCGATTATTAGTAATACAGAAATACCCAGTTATTGCAACCTCTAGGTGAGATATAACGGTCATCAGTTTAAAAACAGTTCCAGTATCTACCTGAACTAGGGGTTATTCTTTCAGGAACAGGAGTGAAGGATGTCTTCTTGAGTCTCCCAAATAACCCAGTGAATGTATCAAGGTTTACAGTACACAGCTCCAACTTTCTACCTTTGTTATGTTCACTTTTGATAAGAGCAGTTTTAGCCAGAGCAGAGGCATGTAATTGCGAACCTTCATAACCCTTATTTCAAACATACAACGAACCCTTAAACACTGCAAGTCCATCTCAGGGATCAGAGGGGGATTCAGAATAAAACATTCAGAATACAAATCGTATCCCTGAGGTGGAAATAGGCCTGTCAACTCTGAATGGCTCTCTCTTTAGTCATCGTTTTCAGAAGTCCTGCTGAACAGTTCTGCCAGACTCAGCTGCTAAGGTAGCCCTCCCGCTCTGAGTAAGCAGGGCGCAGTTGTAAAACAATACCTGGATTGTGATCAGCAGCACATCGAGAGCCGTCGGCTCGTCCGGGGTAGAGAGGGATTTCCTCTGGCTCTGCAGCTTGGATATCTGCATCCACTTGCCATTGAAGAAGGAGTAGAGGCTCTCCACCTCTCTTATAGTAACTAGCAGCACATTGCCATGTCTGTCTTTAATGGGCTCGTAATAAACACGTCCCAAGTGATGCGTGCCAAGCAGATTCTATGGAAGAGGAGAAAAAATAAACGATGATCCACGAGAAACATTTTATACCAATAAACTGCTGCTCGGAAATGTGCCGTACTGCATTTTTAAGTTGCAACTTAAAAATGTTGTTTCCTCTTTGTAACAAAAGCAATGAGCAATTTTCTTCAGCAAACATCTTGACTATTTCTACAGATCTTACAATCAAGTGTTTTACACCTTTTATATTGTACTCCAGTAATAGATGAACTCAGGTACATTTATTTTTACTGCAGTGTACGGTACCTTTTTCATTTGTGCTGGAAATGAATAAAATAAGAGCCTGGCTTCATACATATGACCCTAAGCCTAACCTGACGACTCCTGAAATTGGAATGAAATAGAAACATCATTACAGTTGTGAAACATTCAAATCCCTTCATGAAAACTATGAAAAATGCATCTTGTTATTTAAACAGAGAACAAATTACACCCTGGGTGCACTGCAAGGTCCCTCTCCCGCACAGATTCGTATTGCAGATTACATTCCTGTTGAAACCAGTGTGCAGTCCTGTCCAGGGGGGAGCACTCTCCCACAGAACAGGGCTATTTTAGACTGAACTCGCGTACCAGTAAACAATCCTGTCCTTTCACAGCTAATTGAATTCCAGCGAGGCCACACTCATGGGTCTGACGAGATTCCTGGGATCTCCTGGTTTATTACTTCACATTTCACTCCCTGTGAGCTGGCGGACTGTCTCGCTGGCTCGGAGCTTGGTCGCAAACAATCCTATACAGGGTGCACAACAAACTGCAGCACACGCGTTGAGCTGGGACAATCTCATGCAGTTTACTGTGCGGTTGCTGGAGTTCAGCTAGCTGTCACACAAGCGCTGCCCTGTGTGCAGCACTGAGACTCGACTGTGCAGTCTGTTTTTTTTTTTTATTATACACAGAAGGCAGTGTGCTCATTAGGCTCTGTGTTGGCTGCAGCCAGTCTATGTGGCTGTTTCTAAGACTTCCATTGGTTATAAAGGTCCAGTGCAGTTTGCAGTACATCTGGTACTACACCGGATTTAAGAAATCTGTTTTGCAAGCCATGGCAGCTGAGAACTTTCCTTAAACTAATGATGCAGCAGATATGATGCTTCAATATGAAAATGCATGTCAGCTGCAGCAGGTGTTTCTTTCAAACACAGAACAGGTAAGGTTAATGGAGTAGCTCCACCCAAAACATAGATCCAGATCCAGATCCATACATATCTTGCTGCAATGGCACTTCTTAAAAGCTGATTAAGGTTCACAATTATCTTTAGTGGACAACTCTAAAAAGATCAGCAGCGCTCGAAACGTTTTAATGCAGAAAACCTAAAAAGGCTTCACAGGGGGTATAGGTTGGTCAGGTGAGCCCCTAAGTGTTTGCCCTTCCTTCAGTGGTAACTATTTCTCTGTCGGCCTGAGACAAAGCTCATTTGCAGCCTCCTCTCTCCACACTTGCTAATTGTTTCATTTCCCTTTCTTAAATTGCCTGTAAACAGAATCCCCTCGCCCATGAGGCTCTCTCGCTGCTCTTTGAGGTGGGAAGAGAGAATCTCAGCAGCGCTATCACACAGGAAGAGCTCCCACAGCAGGGAATGCACGGGGAATTCACTCAGACAGGTTGAAAGCTGCAAATCACCACGAGAATACAGTTGCCTGAGCAGATCTTAAACAAAGGAAAATGCAGTAATGTAAACCACTGACTAGTAACACTGCCTAGAACTAGAACTACAAAACAGATAACTTCATACCACATTGACAACAGATGCCGTCATGCAAATTAGCAAACTGCAAGGTTGATGGGAATGATTACATTGTGCTGATTCTCAAGAAAAGGTGAACTGTGGAAGAATGCAGCAAAACAACTGAGTTCAATTTTAGCGTAAACGCTGCAGCTTTGAGTGGAAAGGAGCTATTGAAGGAGAGAGGATTGTTTGTGTCACTGTGACTGACCTGCAACTGCCCGGCTGCTGCCAGCATCTTCTGCCGAGCTTGGAGCACAGACGAGGAGGACATGGAGACAGACATGCTCTGCCGCAGCCAGCGGACATCCTCCCACATGTACGACAGCTGAAAAGACAAGCCTTCCGTTACTGCCCTGGGACACAAACAGGGTTGATACCAAATCTGAAAAGCAAGAACGTCCTTCAGAAAGGCGTGATCTGCTTTGGAAAGAGACACTCAATTGCACAGTCTATAAAGGGTGAAGACTCCTGTTGAATTTCAGTGTGAGCCCCAGGCTTTACTTTGAGCCTGACTAGCCACACCTGGGCCTCTGGTCTGCAGGAGCTGTCTCGTTAACCCCGGGTGTGTTATTAAGAGCTTGGTCAATGCTAAAATGACGTACCTGCTAGCTGAGTGCACCCATCTCACGGCAAACACATGCAGCCAAACTCAATTGCAACAGCAACTCTGTACAACAATATAGTTCCAGTATTTCTCAGAATAATCGTCATGTCATGCAATACCTTTGTGAACCAGAGAAAGTCCTGCATGATGGAGCTGGTGAAGGAATCGTCTATTTCAACAATGGGGATCTGATCCTCATTGGTCACCAGAATGTCGTCCTTGTGATAGAATACTGTTGCCACATAGAGCCCCCTGTAAGAGCGAGGACACAGAGTACTGAGAGGCATGCACGAAACACATAACTGCAGTTCCAGCATTGCTATAGGCACAGTTAACTGGAGTTGGAAAATGTGCCTGTAAAAAAAAAAAAAGCAGGTGCTAATCACAAAAGTGTTTTTTTCAGGCCTGTTAGCATTAACCCTAATTTGATAAATTAATTAGGTTTGGTATCCTGGAAAGCCTTATTCTAAAGAGGGCTTGAAGCTTGTTATTGTGCGTCAAATCACTTGAATAACATTTACAGTTACTTTCAGATTTATTCAGAAATAAAAACTACCTACATAATCCCCACAATCAGTCAAGAACATGGTGCTTGTGTGCTGTCCTGAGGACTGGCTACAGTAACCAATCACTGTTCACCACCCGGGCCAGTAACCTTATCTGACATGGTGACCTGCTCTTCACATCAGGGTCAGCAATGACAGAAAGGCTTCCTAGAAAGGAAATGGTAATGGGGCTTGATTGGGTTTCCTGTCCCTGGATCCAGCCCGGGTGGAGAGGGCAGCTGTCTAAATCGGGTGTGGGATTTCTGTAAACAACCTCCTTAAGAGTCTTTAGACTCTTTTCAACCAACAGGACCCCACATAACCAACTCAAAACCAGTGCGGGCCATTGCAGGGTTAAACATCAGAGATCTCCACAATGCCATGACCAGTTACCAGCAGACCTAGCACAGCTAGGAGACAAGAGCATTGTGGACTAACACCTTCAAGCAAGTGTACTAATGAATCCCTTCGTACCTTTTTAAAGTTTTCACAAACTTGTTTGAAGAATGAAAGAGGTGCTTCAGGCTTCTGGAGACAGACTGCTTACGACTCGGATTCTGCGACTTGGACGACTCTGAAAGAAACAGAGAAAATATCATTAGCACGGGAGGCTCACGTTGGGTGACTAAGCTCAGCTATAGTCTTGTGTCTTCTTTAAAAACGTCTGCTCTTGTCAAAGCCATGCTCCTGTCCTGCAGTAGCTCAGGACAGGAGCATGGCTGGAACCAGCTGGTATACTCATCATTATATCTGCTGTTTATCTGTGCCTGTCTGTGTCCCATCAACTCCAGGTAGCAGGGCTGGTTGCTTTCTCATTAAAACCTGACAAGAGCTGCTGAATTGAAGGTGACCTGCTCCAGATCAGGGTTGGGTTAAGGCAGATTGCTCTATTTGTTTTTTTTTTTTCTATTTGGAGGGGATTATGGCACACCAGCAGGGCCACTGAACCAGCCCGTGTTACATCAATGCTGCAATGCTGCATTTGTGTCCAGTGCGCTCACAAACAAAGTCTGCAGCCACCGCGATTTAAATGCAGTACAAACTAAGAAAGAAAGGAAAAAGGGGGAGTGGTCAAAAAAAGAAACTTGGGATTACTGAGAGCATTACTAGAGAAGCAATGCTGATACCCACAGCTCTAGAAGTCGGCCTCAGAAAGATCTGATGAATGACTGTGCTGAATATCAAAAGAAGACAGTGTTGTACAGTATGGTTCCTGCCCTATAGTTAAAACAACATGGGCTGAACAAAAGAATGAATCAAGGGAACAAACCCCAGCAGTCTCCACAATGAATCTTACCAAGTTTCTTTTCAGTACCGCTACGCACCCATAACGAGCATTAAAAACAACACCAGCTCCACAGATAAAAAGGTCAATTGTCATGACTGGGTTCACTGCAGCAGAGCAGTTACAACCAACCAGTTATCTCTTAGCTTTCAAGCGCGTATCTCCCCCCTGCAGAAAGTTCAGCGATGCCAATCTCTTGACGTTCTTTTCTTTAAATTAAGCATCACGTAATTACTCTCATGTAAACAACAGGCAGACAGAATGATTCATTCCTCTGGAAAAATGTGTTTATACGATTAGAGCTGTTGTCAGAAATATGTAATCACTGTAATTTAGTCACGCTACAGTAGCCAGGCACTGCACAGATGAGTGAACGGCTTTGTTGTGCGGAATTGTTTAGGATTTATTTTCCAGAAAGATAAAAAAAAAAAAAAAAAGGTTTAACAAATCCGCAGATAATTTCATGTCATCGCACAAGACGGCTGCTGTTATTAATACATACCCCCCCTGCTATCTTGATAATTTTGAATAGCTGGCATTTACTGATTCTTTTAATATCACAAAATGATGAACCTGCATTCATTTTAGGAAAGAGAAAGAAAACAAAAGTCACGCTGCTGCTCCTATCCTCCTATCCAAGGACTGCTTAAATAGCTTGTATATGTAACAGGACCCAACACACACTGTTAACATTGCATCAGCAAGCAGGTCGTCTCCGAGCCAAGCGTGTGCCTTGACCTTTATCTGGAGAGAGAACTAAAACAAACGAGCGACTTGTGAACAGGACTTACCTAGGAGAACGAACATGCTTAGGTGCTGTTTCTTTCATGACTTTTTTGTACATTTTTTTTATTTTATTTTTTTTTACTAAACTTTAAAAAAGCAATTATGAATTGGGGATTAAAATGACAATTTAGAAAATGAAGGACTGTAAAATCAATTAGAACATAACCCGACGCTGTGTTTGTTTTTGTTAGTAGATGCATGCTAAATGTTTTTGACTCATCTTTCAGCATCAGCCTGTTGTTGGCCTGACTGTGATATATATATATATATATATATATATATATATATATATATATATACACAGACACACACACACACACACACACACAAATGCATTCTGTTATTTTAAAAAAGGATTACTTCTGAGTAATGGGACGCCAGTCAAGCTGTCTGCCACACACACAGGGGCGCACACAAACAAAAATCACTGTCAAGCCTAATAAATGAGTTTGGAATTTGTAGGTACTTTTGTACAGGCCACACTTGTCTCTTTCAACACTTAAGAAGCAGAGGACTCTTCTGTAATGCTCATTTTATTACAGGGGCAACACTTTCCACCTTCCCCAAGAGAAGGCGCTTATACAGCTGGGGCGTCGGGGGGGGGGGGGGGGGGGGGGGGGGGGGGGGGGGGTGTGCCTGGAGCAGGAACACAAGGTGCTGTGTGCAGCACACACCCTTTAGAATGTACACACACAGCTCTGCGCATACACATCATAAATTAAGATCAGCTCCCCTTCTCTCATGACTTTATAGTGGCGGCATTGTAACTCTACAGATTTTTTTATTTTATTTGCATAGGTTATTTATTGTATTTATTTATTCTAATGCTGCCTCTACAAAAGAAAACTGCACGAAAAAAATGTATCCAAAGGAAAAAAAGGATGCGTGCCAGCGCCCCATATTTAAGATCTTTATTGAAATTCTTCACAGTTAAAGCTAGTTGTTTCTTATTCCGAGTATATAGAAAGTATACAAAAAATATATGCATTTATAGCTATAGTAACAGTATCAAACACTTTACACAAACTGCAATAACACTATTATTATTGTTATTATTATTTTGATTTTTCATTGCTATAGTCAGCAGAAAGTGTTACTGGATTTCAATTTTCTTTTTTTTTTTTTTTTTAGTTCTGTTTTTTGTACCTAATGGCAAGCTTGGTGCTGTTTGTTTGTTTTTTAAATTTTGGTTTGCAAACAACTTAAGTGCTTCTATTGCTTTAAGTAGTATTAAATCACTTGTTTATTTTTGGAAGAAACGTGTTTGGTGTGGTTAGGCCAGACACCTGCGATTTGAAAGTAAGTGCCCTTGTAGAGAAGAGGGCAGTGTAAACCACAGGCACCAGAGAAGCACAGAGACCCTCCCTGTAGCAAAGAATGAAACCCTTCTTACAGGAGCTCCAGATAGTGCTTATTGAAATCCACATTCCTACCTTCCTCATAACTTTATTTACATTATCACGGGTTCCCTCTCTGTTTTAATGCATTCGCTTCTCATTGTTTAAACTGTTCATAAAGCAACATGTTAGATAAACTGCTACATCCTGCTTCCTGTGCTGTAGGTCACCCCACTGTGGTGAGTTTGAAGAACAAGACAGGAAGCAGAATATCTATCTATAAGTTCCATTTAACTTATCTGCACATCCCGAATTAAAGGACAAAATACATGCACTAAGAACCAAATTAGCCCCATCTTTAGATTCGATAGTCCCTGTTTTCAATGCAAGAATAAATGGGGAGGGGGGGGGGAGGGGGCAGAGATAATGTTGCTAGTGCTAAGAAGAGTAAGGAAAAGGATATTAAAACCTTGGGTAGCACTCCTTTAAGACATGCCAATCTACGTGATGGTACATTTTGTATCAAGCAATTTAAACTCCCCCACACATGCTTTTCCAAATAAACAAGACATCACTAGTGTTGACTCACAAAGAGATGAGTGATGAACACCCCCCCGAACAAAAACATATAGTGTGGTAATAAACTTGCTGTTCATGAGGGCTGCGAGACTGTCTGCGCTGGAAACAGCAGCCCTCTATCTCTGCACTGGCCAAGTATAGTAGAAGTGGGCTTGGGGCCAGCGTTCCTCACAAAGCAGTACAAGTCCTCTGAAGCCCATCTAGGACAGGACTGGCACTCTGCTCCAGTCAAAGGTAGTCATATCACCTACCATTCGGTGAGAGTGTCATCTAGCGCTCAATCTTATTCATTTTAAAAGCACGCTACAGGGATGAATCTGTGCTGTATCCCGGGTTAAGCTGGTTTCAATAAAACTGGATAAGCGGTTCCTTAAATCTATGTAAAAAGTGTAGCCTGCTGACAGACAGGAAGAAAGACAGACTCCTTCTTCCAATACTCTCAGTAACTTATGCTAAAGTGTGGTATGCAGATGTGCTATACCCCCTGGTTAACAAACACACTAGTGAATACATACATAGTCTCACTTGCGGTGCAAATGGAGTTCCAATTTGAACACAGAAAGCTACTGTATTTTGTGTCTGTAATACACATAACAGAGGTCAAGTGTCTTCATTCAGAAGTTCAGCAGGGACCACTTCATCCTTTCTGCTTGCTAAAGTGCCTGAAATAAAATGGAGGCCTCAATGAAGGCTGTGCATTGCTGGGGATGCTCAAGACAGAGAGTCCCTGCCTGGAGCACAAGCCTTCCCCTGGGGGATACCCCACTCACAGTTACCAGTGTGACAGCGTCTGCTCACAAGAGACACTGGAAACTGAATAAACCCAGCCAGCGCTTCATGAACCCCCACCAAACCACACCACGCGGGTTACATCTCTAGACACACTCCAAAACCATTCCGATTCATTTCAAATCAGGCCGGCTCTGTATCCAACCAAGAAAAATACCCCTTGAAGTTTCTGTGATCGCAGTAGCGTTGTGATTCTGGCTCTGGTTCCTATGAATACACATCCAAGGGGTGCACTGAAGTACTCAACCTCACTTGCATGTCTACTGTTTAAGCCACCTACTTTTTAAGACTTTGATAACCCAGATGACATGTGATTACATGACACCGCCATGGAAAGAATTGCTAATTACTGTAAATGCAATTGAATGCATGCATAACTATAAAACACTGACTGGTAGATTTAGAAATACTATGAGAAAGTCAGTGACAACGACATTGTATTTTACAAGGTTTCTTTCAGCAGTGCAGTTCAGCAGACTCACAGCATTATACTGCCTCACTCGCGTGCCTTCTTCCAAAGGCATCTTTTACAATTCTCAGTGCTTTCCACATCCACCCCCCCAAAAAAAGACAGACATAAACTTGGGAAAGCTAACAAACTTCTCCACAATTCTTTTAAGGGTTAAAGTAAAACAGCAAAGTGATTCCAGATGTGCCGATATTAATAATCTCTCTTTTCCTGATGAATGGGAAGGTATGACCCAGTTAGAAAGCAGCTGAAATTCCAGACGCCACCGAGACCCTGGCTGGGGCCCTACCACCCAGCACTTTCCTCCTCACCTCGACAGCTGTATCGTTGATGTGCGCTTCGAACCTGCTGGAGGAGTCTTTCCATGGCTTCAATCTGCCCCATGTGCCGACGCGGCTCCCTGCCACCATACTCCTTCCAGTCTGGTGACGACAGCAACAAACGCCATCAGTCCAAATAAGACAACAATGTTTCTTAACCATTTCTTTTTAAAAGGTTTTTTTTTTTTTTTTTTTTTTTAACGCAGCTTAAAATATTTGCAGAGTTAAACATTGCTGTGCATTTCTTCATGAATGGATTAGTTACAGTTCCTCTTTAAAGACTTTTTCTGCTCATTTCTTTAATATTATTCTTTCTCTCCCATGAACAATATGCACATACTATTGCACATCGAACATAAACCTCAAAACAAATACAAGGAATCTTGATGTTTAATGAGCTCTCTATACCTAACAAAACTTCTTTTCTTTAAGAATCAAGGCACAATGTTCATTCTATATCAGCGTTGGTACATTATTCAGCGCCATGTTTCCATCACTGTCTTAAAGCACGCCTGTAACCATAATGACCCCGTAGATACAGGTTATGATTTCATCTGTCTAAAGGAAAGCTAAATGGCAATATCTGTGTTATAATTTGGTTTTAATTCAAGCATAAGTGGTGAATCCATTGCAATCCTGTTCAAATGTTCATCCATCATAATAGCTAAAGCATGAACTTACTTGATGGGACAGCGACATCAGGAGTGGATGCCTGTGCCGACCCCCACCCCTTCATATTGTAGGCTGAAACTTGGACAAAGTAGGCCTGACCCTGCAGAGTGGAAAGCAGGAGGATTGAATAAAACACATAATTTAATAGATCCACTGATCATTCCTGTTAATAACCAGGGACAACATCGATTGATGAAACAGCAAAAACAGCAACGTTTACAGTACGAGAAAGAGGAGGCCTCCGGTCATTCCCTTTTGATGATTTATTATTCCAGGAAAAGAAATGACATGAAAATAAATAAATACTTGAATACAATTCAAGTTAAATCAAATAAAAATGTTTCCTATTTGGAATTTCTATTTCTGTGCATTTTGGGGGGGGGGGGGCAAAGGGGAAAACAATCTGGAATGTCTAATTGTCGGTGGCAAATGAGTCGAGGGGGAAGTCTTGTAACAATCAGACTGTCCGGGAGTCAGAATTGGATCTATCAAGAGGCCGACCTCTGTGATCCTGCAGGAGATTACAATGCGAGCCCCTGCTCTGTGCTTCCCAATCCCTGCGTGAGCCCAATCTATTCCGATCTCTCCACAGGACAACTTGCAAAAATGGGTTATGCTGTCTACTTATTCCTTTGTGCATTGGGAGCTCATGGATACCAGACAAATTATGCTTAATGACTGGCATCGGCTGCCAGAGGAATTGTGCTTTGCTGTTATTGCCAAGAGTGCTGCATGCAAATGTCAGAGCGCTCCCCGAATGATTTGGCAGAAGTTAAGATCTAATTGAATGAGCTGGCATTTACCGTTGTGAGACCTGCGATAGTGCACCTCAAAGACTGAAGATTATCCATGATTATTTGTCCAGCCAACGTGGAAAAGTCCTTCGAGCAGCTCCACTCGACTGGAAAACAGAAAGGGAGAAAGAAAATCAGGATCCGATTACAAGAAGAACAAAAACACGAGCGAGCAGCATTTCAGATCTCTTTTCCTCGCTGTAAATAAGCTGAGGTGGCAGTGACAGTACTTTAACATCACTCATAGAAAATGTAATCTTATTTCATTTTGTTATCCTGACTGCTGACACACCAGTGTTTCGGATCTCATTTCATTCCAATCAAAATAATAATGAGCCATTTCGTAAGCACAGTAACAAACTGATAGCACTCCCTGCTCAGGTGGGGGTGTCAGCACAGCCCACTCCTCCTCGTGTGTTAGTGTATACATATTCTACAGCTCAAAGCGAATGCACACTTTACTGTAGGCAGTATTGGGTGGGTCAGATCAGTATACAGGCAGCAGCCTGCGCTTGATCAGATCCAGCTTGATGTCACTGTGCATTTGGAAGCTGCTGCTGACTTGGCAGTGGACAGTACAGCAAGGATTTACTAGACATGTTTTTTGAATACATGTTGAGGATTTTTTTTTTTCCTCCAAGCACTGTGACTCTAATTGCGTCTGACATGGCTAACCACAGAAGACTACACAGCAATGCAAATAAGTGTCGTGCACGCATGTGAAGAGCTTGACCCTAGACCTTTTGGATATATTTAACAGCGCAGTTCAGTTAAAATATGGGCTATTGGCAAAATGTACCGTATCAATCAGTTTGGCTGCTTGCACATCAATGCTTTTCTGTCAGAGCCATTTTTTGATTAACCCCAACAAGCAAGAAACCGAGAAGAGGTATGCAAGGCATGTGAACGTTTTGTAATATAAAAACAAAACAATATGTTTTATATAAAAATAGGGTCTATTAATTTTAATTTTTCATTGTCTGTGGGTGTAATAAATTTTGTTCAAAAAAAGAACCGGTCACTGGGGGGGGGGGGTGGGGGGGGGGGGGGGGGGGGGGGGAGGGGGGGTTGGGGGGGGGGGGGGGGGGGGGGTGGGTGGGGGGGGGGGGGGGGGGGGGGGGGGGGGGGGGGGGGGGGGTGGGGGGGGGGGGGGGGGGGGGGGGGGGGGGGGGGGGGGGGGGGGGGGGGGGGGGGGGGGGGGGGGGGGGGGGGGGGGGGGGGGGGGGGGGGGGGGGGGGGGGGGGGGGGGTGGGGGGGGGGGGGGGGGGGGGGGGGGGGGGGGGGGGGGGGGGGGGGGGGGGGGGGGTGGGGGGGGGGTGGGGGGGGGGGGGGGGGGGGGGGGGGGGGGGGGGGGTGGGGGGGGGGGTGTGGGGGGTGTGGGGGTGGGGGTGGGGGGGGTGGGGGGGGGGGGGGGGGGGTGGTTTGGGGGGGGGGGGGAAAGACAGTGAATTTTTTGATTGAATCCATCTGAACCTGCATGGCGGCATGAGATCGATCACAATGCCCAGTCCCAGATTCTACCCACTGCTTCCAGCAACATTCCATTTGGGGACCATGGCAACTGGAGCCCCTCACAAATACAAACCCCATTCACATATTGTAAAGGGAAGCGTGCATGTGAGGATACAGTCACTCTCGCACTGGAAACTAGAATGACCTTCTCCCCTCAATCAGTCCACAATCCTGTTACAGATGCTTTTGAAAATCAGAATGGAGACCTTCCAGGATTTATTTATATGTAAATGAACTACAAAGGGTTGTCATGGTAGCGTTTTTTTTTTTTATTTTCAACCCTTTCTGTGTTAATTGCAGTAGCTGGGGCTCTGCAATTACTAACCTGAACTCCTTACAGTTCTGGAATTGTAAAGGAAGCCTGCACAGGACAAGATCGAAAAGCGATATTTAACTCGCAGGTTATTTAAGGACTGTTCATGTGTTTTTAGAGCCCTGTTTTGTAATACAGTACAGTTTGCTACTTTTGAAACTGCCCTGGAATGTCACTAGCCTGCAACAGGTTTGAAGAGTTTTGTGAATATCATTTTAGAGACAATAACATGTCTACAATGTACACAGCAGCAGCACACTGCACGAGGAGGAGTCTGGCTAATTAAGCTGGCATCCCATATAGAATGCACTAAACTTCTCGTTGTTCAAGATAAAATGAGCCACACTTAAAAATAAGTGTGCGCTGATGATTAATGCATGCTTACATATAAAAGGAAAAATCATGAAAAGTGAATTGATTTCTGTAAATTGGTGATGAATTGGGTTATGAAGCCGCCTGCAGAAATTACCAAATGATTATTATAAAAGCAATGGCAGGATTTCTGATATCCTGGCATTTCATTTAGAAAGTGACTTCAAGCTTTGACCCTTTACCCCCACCCCCGGCTACTCTAATAAAGAAGTGGGATGCATGTCAGACTGCGTTGTCCTGGCAGTGTTTTGAGATGCACTACCTTTGGGGATTGTGATCCCTGTCAGTGAGGTGAGGTTAACGTCAATGCACACCAGCTTGGTTCTTTTGCACAGCGGTTTGGTTATTTTGCACAGATGTTTTGTTGATTTTCGAGGGTGTCACTTTGTATTGCAAACCATCATGGATGTACTTAAGTCAGCATATATTGTTTTGCTTTAAGGACCCATTGCTAACTAAACTGGTCCGACTCCCTGATTATCACCACAGCTGTGGATTACTGCTTACAAATTCCACGGCTCCGATTTTCCTAGAATACATAAAGAAATAAGAGAAAAAGGGTCTGTCGAAACAAGAATGTGTGCAGACAGCAGAAAAAAAAAGGTTTCATTCAGGAAAGCAGCTACAACAAGCTATTGGATTTACTTCTGCAAGGACCATCATAAAAGCACAGCAGGTGATGCCTAGAAAAATACAACTGAGTGATGTTCTTCTAATCGCAAAAGAGAGAGAGAGAAGGGAAAATAAGATACTATATGTTCAAAAACACATTTTACTGGTGCTGCATGACTCAGGAAACAATTACAGTAATTTCAGAAAACATAACCCTTTTGTCTTTCCTTTTGCGACACAGATATGTGGTATGGTAAGGAAATCAGCTATTTTTCTCTCTTTTTTCCTTGTTAAATGGGCACAAAAACAAACTTAATACTGTATCTCTGTCAGTCAATCAGCCCGCTGTCTGTCTGTGTCCGTCTGCTGGAGGTTTTATCCTAAAATGGTGATTATATATTAAACGAGGAACCAAAAAACGCAGTACTGGCCGCTCTGCACTCCGCTCAAACCAGAATAAAGTCAAGAAGACCAACAAGATTAAGCGAAGGATGCCACCAATCTATCATATCATTGATCCTTTAAGAGGATACCTAGAATATATTAGTCTAACTTAAATAATGACTCGGTTTTATGCTACGTAAACTGTTAGGGAGATTAGAATTGGATAGTTCCAGGTTTTTGTCAAGGGTTTAGAATTCTTTATGTTGTGGCAGACGGTTTTACTTTGATATAAACTACGTCTGCAGACGTGTTTTCATACCAGGGTGTGTAGCCACTCCTAACGACCCCAATGAGAAGGACTACAATATGAAATGAAAGGGTACAAAACAGCCGTTGGCTTTCAGCTCTGGATGAAATAAACTGCAGCTTTCAGGTCTCTGTTATTTTCTGCATGTTATTTTTTAAAATCACATCCAGAGTTTTTTGCGGTTTCGTTCTGAAAACTGACATGCCATGTATAAACAACAGCTTTCACAGACATTTCTATTATCATCTCTCTGCAGAGAGTCCAGCAAAGACTGAGATAGACACCTTGTCCAGACATTTAGACTACAGTTTGTGTTCTGGATGCTTCTAAAAGAGTATTAAGTCATTGCAGTATACACTTAAACATATGGATCCCAGCAACTAAGACTGAAGTAGACAGCATGTTAGGAAACAAACAACAATTACAAAAAAAAAAAAAAAAAAAAAAACCCAGCAACTTAAAACAACTCACAAGCCCCAGAATTTAAGGTCTGTGTGTCTCATTTTTGGCTTGGTAACTTTATTCTGTGCTGTTTTCATTTCTGAAATAAAAGAATATGCTAATGATGATTTGGAGCTTTGAGAATCTAGCCCAAGGGTGGCCAAAGACCTTCCAGTCCTGGTTTTCTTTCTAATCCTGTTTTAAATTGTTTAATTGAACCTATCAAACCTCCATCCAGACCCTAAAGTAGTTCATTATCTCATTTTCCTGTTAAACATGGAGTGGAATGGCCCTCCAGGACACCCCTGATCTAGCCCTTTACTTTGAAGGACGCTGGTTGTGTGATGCTTGACTTGAAGACATCTCGGGTGGTAGTCTGTATGAGCACCAGTCCTAATGGTCCTAGTGCTTAGTATCTGATAGAGCACAGGCTCAGGTTATCACAGCTGAGTGAAGCAGAGGCCCTTGAAAGGCTGCAGTACCTTTGTATCTGGTGATGACAGCCGAGTTGACACTGAGGGGCTCCTGGAAGGTGACAGTGAGGGACGTGCTGCTCGTTACAGAGAGACGGACGCTGGACGGCGTCTCGGGGGCTCCTGGGAAGAAAGACAACACCAGGAGGTCAGCAGAAAAAAAAAAAACCAAAAAAAAAAAACACAAAAACTTTCTAAAGCCAACACGCAGCAAACACCGTGACCAGTGCAGAACGAAGGGCAGGGCAGACTAATTGGCAAGCATGTGGAGTTAGTGAAGGGGAGGCAAGGTCTGTTCTGTATTGTTTGTAGCTGCAGCAACACAAGTTTGAATAAAAAGTGAACAGTGAGCACGCCCTTATAAAAGCCTCCCACAGTAAAAGCACAGCAAGGTGTAATAAAGCATAGTGAAAGAAGGGTAAAGCATAGGTAAGCATTGTAAAGTGCAGAGAGGTGTGGTAAAGCACATAAAATAACAAGTTACTTGCTCGCTGCTTGGTTATATACTTCACATACAACTTAATGAAGCAAAAGAAACATTGATTGTTTTTCTCCAAAATCTTGCTTTAGGCTAACATGTTGCATTGTTTGATATTTACTTGCATACTGTTAGATTAAATGGTATAACTGTAGCTTCAGCTGTGCAGTGTACCCCTCACAGATGCAGTGCTGCTTTCATCCTGATTTTAGACACTGACTTCATGTCTAAATCTTCCCGAGCGAGGGGAACCCAAGCACAGCTCAGCACGCCATTCCATGCAGCTCGGAGCTCCCCTGGGAATTCAGTGAGAATGGGATTTCTGTTGCATGTCAAGATGAAAAGCAGATCAATATCATGATGGCAATGGGAATGTTAGGTTCCTACATGTACATGTCAGCATGAATAGGGACTTGTCATTACTATGAACAGCTGCATGGACTTGCTGAGCGATGAAGCTGGTGGTTAAAAGTTAAGAAGGCAAAAAAGGTAGGAAATTAAAGAAAGTAATTGCTTGTTCTATTTACAAACCCTTTAAAATAATGGCTGGAAATTCCTATGGATTCCAACAAATGATCTAATCCTGTGGTGCTTCACTTGAATTCATTATACATTTGCTGCCATTTTAAAAAAAAGTTAGGACCAAATCTTCAGGACCAGAAAAATCATTATAAAACAACAAAACCTGTTCCCCAGGAACTAAGTGATCACGAGACAGCAAATCCCAAGAACATTCAATCAAACAAACATTCTCAGTCATCCCTTTCAGGTACAAGGGACATGTGTCCCAAAAACACAGTGACGCTGACTTTCTTATTTTTGCAACAAGGTGCACGATTGTACTGACAGTTTGGATCGTCAGCTTCCTCCTCGAGCGATACTTGAGTCGCTCTCAAATGCATTTTAAGAAGAAACCATTTGAACCGCCTCTCAGTTCCTTGTGTACTCTAAGGGGTGAACTCCTGCACCTCCCCCTGTCTTCTCCCCTGTACTCACTGGCGTGTTCGAAGCCTGTCTTCATCCTCTTGTAGAGCCGGTACCTCCACTCCCAGGCTTTCAGCTGTTTCTCTCTCTCCGTGCTGTCGAGGCTCAGCCCCTCGCTCGTCGCCTGTGCAGACAGCTCACTCACGCGCTGATGTGCCTCCTGCACAAGGGTGCTGAGGTGCAGTACTCTGCTCTCCTGGCTGACAACTGCAAAGCATTGAGACACATTGCATTGGGTGAGAGCCTGCTCTTTACACTCAGCCTGCTAGGAGGCTTGATCTTTTCCATTTGTTTTTATTAACCAGGATAGATAGAACCCTTGAGATCACTGTACTGTGCTTTTTTAAAGGGGGCCTTGGCACGAGAAGGTGAACAGAAATAACATATATGTATATGTGTGTTTTAAAATTAGGAGTCTGATTAATCTAAAATACTGTAGAAGCCAGTCCCACAGCCACCCCCAGCACATCGCTGCATTACCACAAGTGTCAAAAACATAAAATCCTGTAAAGCCCTGCATTAAAAATAAAGCCTCATTGATCAAATGCCACTGTAAAAAATGAAAATAACACAAGTGCTTTTTTAATGAATCCCAGGAAAGTAGTTGTTGACAAATCCAAAGACCTACGGTTTCATTTTGACTTGTCATGCATTTTAATTTTTATTTATAGCATTTTCAAATGGATCCCCCTTCTGTTAATCCTGTGCCGTGCCGCATATGCGGGCATACTCCTTCAAGCTTCACTGTTCTTACTCCCACTTCTAAGCACAGCGTGTGTACCCTATAGACCCCCACTACAGCCAGCACATCTGACAGCTTCTCCACTTGAGCATGGAGTGGGGGTGTAACGGCCGTTACTACAAGGAGCAAGAGGGGCATCTCCCTCCTCTCCAACCCTGCCCTCCGACCCCTTCCCCCTTAAAGAAACACTTGAAATCTGATATCCATGTGGCAGGATTACAGCTAATGTGCTTCTCCGCGATCTTCTTTATACTTTGAACTAATCAATGACCCTGTATTCAGAAAGATATAAAAGCATGTCAGGAATGTCACTGGATCACTTATACTGCAGAGATGCCATCTTGTTCTTTCTGCCCTTGGTTTTTCATTGCCGGTGCACCATCACCGATAAAGCTGATTCTGAATGATCTGTTATCTATTTACCTATAAAAACAGCTGTGCTGGTGGAAAGCTGTATTAAACGTTGACTAAAAAGAGATATTCCAATGTTTTTTCTTAACTTTATATACAAATATTGGTTATATTGGAAATATTGGAGCACAAAGCATTCTTAACATAGAAAAAAGCATGAATTGTGACAAGGGTTTTTATTCTACTACATGACCACATTTACTTGAATGTTTTTTTCTTTCTTGCAAGTAAATGCTTTAAATGCTGTCGCTTTCCTCCAAACACATCCAGCTCCTGTGGCTAAGCCCTCTCTTTCTATGAAGCGACTATATGTGCTGGCTCTCCCCTCTCCTCTGGGACAGGCTCAGTTTTCAATAACGCAGTCATGGCTAGATTCTGTTTGCCGGCCGGTGTTTAAAGAGCTCATTGGGAATGCTTGTTGTGATCAGTGGCCGTTCTGTTCTTCGAAGACAGCCCTGTTTCTTCCACTTCAGTCACAGTAATGTCTGCATGGTATTGCTTTCAATTGCAGCCTGTTCTGTGATTCTTTGACTTGAGGCACTTCTCCGCTTACCCACCTGGGGTCATTAAGTAACTCTTGCCGCACGACTGTGGCTTTCTTTATTCCTTTCTCATTACTCATTTCTGATCAACAGAGACGCGTGTAATTTACCAGAGGGATGACTACTGAGGGCCTCTATGGTCCCTGACTGCTTCAGCAGATTCCCCAGTAGTGTTTCCATGTCCATTCCCTTTCTGAGTTACACCACACCATGTCACATGTTGCGTGTGCCTCGCAGAGCCTGTACACTTACAGTGTTAGGCGATTACTGGCGCGTTCCTGGGAGTGGAACTTGATTTACTTACGAGACAACTCACGAGCCAGCAATATACAGAGCTGCGAAATAACTGCTGTAAAGCTGCTGTCAAATCGCTAGACGACATTCTTATTGAACTGTCACTGACCTAACCTTTGTACGCTGTACAAAAAGTCACCAAAAAAGTCATTGAGCAAGCAGGCAAAGCTTAAGACCGTACCTGGCTGCCTTTTAATTTGGCACCTTGGGACTAATCTGAATAGCAAGACTGAAAGGACCTGGTCCGTTCAGTAGCGGATGCATTAGGGCCGATTAGTTGGATCACCAGTGTGTGCCTGGCCTAGCAGAGAGATCCCGTGAGGCCGTGGATAACTGAGGGGCTACAGTCTCCAGTGGCTTTAAATCCTACAGCTTTACGAGCGCAGGTTGGGTCTGCGACTTCTCCATTGTAATTATTTACATTCTATATTGAAAGCTGTAATTTATATTTATTGTTTTTCCTTGGGCCTGAAACTGACCATCATTAATAAAAAAACAATGTTTGTGTGTGTGTGAAGAATTCCTCTTAATTTTCGACACACCGTTGTGAGGTACATTTGTCCCCTTTTTGTTACATGCACAAGGCATGCAACATTTGCAAACAAAGAACCAAACTATACTGAAATTGAAATATATTCCTATTACATCCAAGAGTCATATTCAAAATTATGAACCAAATTAGCGAAATCAAGATCTCCAGCTGTCCCGTGATGTTTTTCTAAGGAGGTATTGTTTCCATTTTTCACCTCTTAAATTGGACTAGATAGTAAACAGTATTAAAATAACTTAATAGAAACAATTAAGCATGACTTGGAAACTAAACTAAATCTGTATTAAATAACCCAATAAAAATCTGTGGATAAGTGAACCTCGTTCATTATATCTAAGGGATATGAAAGATGATATTGCATTATGTTCTCTCGTTATAAATAATACATTTATGGACCTCATTATACTTACATAATATACTATTTTTAGGATAACTAAAATTGAGAGAGAGAGAGAGAGAGAGAGAGAGAGAGAGAGAGAGAGAGAGAGAGAGAGAGAGAGAGAGAGAGAGAGAGAGAGACTATGTTCTGTGCAGGAAATGAATAAACAAGTGCGAGGCCCTGCTTGCCATCACTCTTAATTTGTTTGGAGATGAGGTCAACGTTTAAAACAACGAAACAAAAAAGTCAGTGTAGTGTTTTTAGCCACTGTTCGGAACACACAGGACTGTGTTTGCAACGCTGCATTTGTCACATGGTAAAATGAACGCAGGACTGTGTTTGCAACGCTGCATTTGTCACATGGTAAAATGAATGCAGGACTGTGTTTGCAACGCTGCATTTGTCACATGGTAAAATGAATGCTGCCTCCTCAGTCGATCATGGCCCTGAATACCACTGCATGTTCTTTCAAGAACCGTGACAGAAAAATAAACAAATAAATATCTGGCTAAGAACACTCCTTTCAGGGAAGGCAGAAGAGCTACTGTAAAGACCTAGAAAAAAGGTGCGGCCGTACCATACCTGGGGGGGGGGCCTCAGAAGGGCAGCAGAGTGCCAGTGGAAAAGCTGTCAATATTAGAAGCCTTGAGGTGCCATTTCCTGAAGCACAAGAGATTGACATCTCTATGCAGAAAAACAAACAAAAGCAGCAAAACAAAAACAAACCCATCATTCTATCGAGCAGGAGGTGTGGGTGGAATACTGTCATGTTTAGAAGAGCTGGATTATTTAGCTTTAAGGACTTGTTTTAGAGAGTTAGCTGCTGGTAAATCAGTCGATAGAAATAATTACAATCTGGTGCAGCCAAGCATATACAACATTTAAAAATGGAAACCAACACAGCAGGAATTGCATTGACAAGGAGTACTAGACTTGCACAAATGTTACTGGCACAGGTAACATTGATTTTTTTTTTTTTTTTTTTTTAAATCTTTCATAAAAATAAGTGAACAAAAAACAATTGAGCCTCGTGGACGATCCACAAAACTGCTGTATGCTGCAAAGTGTTTGATGAGAATGAGAACAGGGCTCTATCCACTAAGCTTCAACTCAAAGAGTGTGTTTTCAAGGTCTGTCTTCCAGACAAAACAAGATTTTTAGTCATGAAAGCAGGTCTAAATGGGTTGCTAAAGCAGCCAACATTAGTCTGGAATATTATCCTCTTTTAGAGGAACAGCACACAGTATTTCAGCAGCACTTTAGTTCAAGGATCTGTTATTGAACATGCATTTAATGTAATGGATGTTAAAAGCAATACTATTATACAAATAAATAAATAAGAACAATAAACTAGGCTTTATAAAAATGCACCTGAACCTTTCTAAAATGTGTAACCCTAATGTATCCACACTCATAACTACACTGTTACCAATAGGTAACAACACATGCAATCTGAGTCTGGTAACAGGGCAGGTCAAGGCACTCAAAGTGATCCCTATATAATACAACTTGCTCTGATCAACAGCTTTGTAATGCAATTCAATGCAGTCACTATCCAGTCCCTGGAGCGGTACTCACAATGCGGGCTCTCCTTGGCCCCAGCTTTCAGCAGGACCCTGGCCATGGGCACGTTGTTGGTCATGATGGCGATGTCCAGTGGTGTTAGCCCCTCGCTGTTGGGGGTGTTGAGGTCGAGCTCCTCGGATGAGTACTGGTAGAGCAGGAGCTGAACGGCATCCAGATCCTGTTTCTCCACCGCCTCGAACAGAGCCTCGCTGCACTGCACGTTCTGCAAACCACACAAGAGCATCACACACCGCCTCGAACAGAGCCTCGCTGCACTGCATGTTCTGCAAACCACACAAGAGCATCACACACCGCCTCGAACAGAGCCTCGCTGCACTGCACGTTCTGCAAACCACACAAGAGCATCACACACCGCCTCGAACAGAGCCTCGCTGCGCCTCGAACAGAGCCTCGCTGCACATGTTCTTCTGCAGCCTCGCTGCGCTACACGTTCTGCAAACCACACAAGAGCATCACACACCGCCTCGAACAGAGCCTCGCTGCACTGCACGTTCTGCAAACCACACAAGAGCACAGGAGCATCAAACACACACACACACAAAGTGCATTAGACCTGCAGTTCCATCTTGCTACTAACTTCTGTGAACTGAAACTGTATAGCACTGGCAAAAACTAGCATTAAAACTGCCACAAGCTTTTCTTAAAATAGGCAAAATCTAGCAAAGTGTGGTTACAGCTGTACTAAATAGTGCCCCTGGTGGTAACAAAGTGTTCTTCATTAAAAGAGTTTTCAAACTCACGATGTAACAATCGTTTTAAAAAGCTTTTAAAATCCTTGTCCCTGTCCTGCCTTTGCGTCAGTACAATACACACCATATTTGTTGTTTTATTTGAATACCTTTTTCTCCTGAAAGTGCAACACAATGCATATTTTTAAAACAGAAAATATCAGTTATTCAAGCCATGCGTTGTATAACATTACATCTCTATACAACATGACACAAGAGAGAAACTATCAACGGCATCCTTTCAAAAGATATTCTGTACTAAATTTTCTATTGTGGTCTTTAATGCCATTGTCCTCCCATTATTCACCCTCCTGTAGTTCAGATATCTGGCATTCTATCCTATACAAACTCAAATGATTCTGTAAGGTTACTGCAAGTTTTCTTCTCTTTTTTATTTATTTTTTCACGTCCCTTTAAGTAAACTAACCCTCTGAAGTGAACTTCTTTGGTCCTTTAAAAACACCTAGACTGTTGCAACTCATATCGCCCTTTCAAGACCTCTGCTGATTCTGATATTGCAAGACTACTTTAGAATTACATTCAAGAAACTGTGAGAACTGAGAGCTTTTATTTCTGTTTCCCTCAAGATATCCTAACCTCGCAAAAACAAGGTTGTTTGCCACACACTTATACTGGCAAAAGAATGAGAGGCTGTAAGGGGGTACTGCAATGCAAGCCCTGCCGCTTGTTATTACAACCAGCGGGGCGAAATCACTTTCACTTCCCTGCCGCAGTCAGTGGTCCGCGTGAGAGAGCTTTCAGCAGGTCCTCTTTACCTGCCGCTAACCGAACTCATGGGAGGAAGTTTAAATGTATTCCAGATTAAAGCAGGGCTTGAACTGCACTGCAGTTTGAGCCATTCCAGGTTATACATGAAGCACACAGACAGACAGACAGACAGAGGGGGGAGCTACTCACCACAGACGTTTTCCTCAGCCTGTCCGAGCGGCTGAAGAAATAGGGCTCGTCGAAGGAGGAGTGGCTGCCCTTCAGCTTCTCCGAGAGGTTGCGGTAGAGGCGCTTGGCTGCGTTGGGGGAGGACGGAGCGCTGCTCTTCTTGGTGTGAGACAGGTGCAGATTCTGCATTTGCTGGGTCATTTTGACATGGAAGTTTCTGAGGGGTCAAAATTGCAAAAAATAAAAAAAAAAAACTCCTTGAAGCACAATGGCAAATGTGTTCTTGCTCCAAAATCGGTCTGCCTCTATATGATTTGTGAGGTCAAAATCTCACTGTACGTGAACAAAATCTTCACATGCAAGGAAAATGGGAAATCAGTGAAGAAAATAACGAGACAAGCTCAATCGTTTATCTCACACGCAAGCTCACATATGTGTGTGTGCCTGTGCACGATTGCACACACGCAGTGCTAATATTCAAGAAGGAGTGGGCGAGCCTAACGTCCTTGTGCATTAGCATCTCCTCCTAAGGAGCACAGATATGAATGTGTTTCTTGCAGGGGCTGTGACTGAGCAGCCTTTCAGACAGAGCACCTCCGAACAAACATTAAACCCCCAGCAACATTACTAAAAAAAATACAGAACTGTTGGAAACGAGAGGCAGTTATTAAGATCTCATGTAAGTATTTGTTCCAGACAAACAGTCAAAACAGATAAACAAACTGACAAGCCCAC
This sequence comes from Polyodon spathula, assembly GCF_017654505.1. Taxonomy (NCBI): domain Eukaryota; kingdom Metazoa; phylum Chordata; class Actinopteri; order Acipenseriformes; family Polyodontidae; genus Polyodon; species Polyodon spathula. The sequence goes on along the minus strand of NC_054554.1, from coordinate 29,119,065 downwards.
AAATAGATGCAGTGATAGCAAGGGAGCACGGATATGAGATCCACAAAAAGTGAACAGAGGCACGCTGTGAACTGCTTTAACATTTGAATACAGGAACACCGGCTGTGTGTGTGCCTATTCCACAAGATACAAACCCCACTGAGAAACGCAGGAGAGGAGCGCTCCCGGGGGTTTGGGGCGTAGCAGGCTACTTCACTGTGCGCTGGTCTGGCTCTGGTCACAAAGGAGACGAGCTTGAGGATCTCAGCCAAGCCCCCGGCACACATCAGTCTGCAAAACCACTGCACAGTTTGGCACGTCTGACAGCCTTTGCTTGAAAGAGGCCACAGACTGCATGGCAGGTTTAGGAGTACTACACTGATCTTGTAACTAATTCATTTATCACTCCCTTCTTAAGTTGATTTTTTTAATACTGCAGCCTTGGAAATCAAAATGTTTGCTTTTTAAGTCCAAGTGCAGCTTGTCAAGAGATACCTGTTAACTGACCATTGGCTCCACAGTGAGAGACTGATGAGAGCTACCCATATTTGATAAGAGAAGAGCCTTGTTTAACAGGGGGCCGATAAATGGTAGCATCGCTTTTTCTTTGGGCTTTTTTTTAAGATCGTTAGAGCTAATGATCTGAACAGATGCGACTTCAAGGTCTTCCCAGGAGATTCTTTTGGCAATGCACAGTGATAACTAAGAAATGACTGCAGTGAAAACCGTTATTAAAAAGACTGGAATGAGCTCAAAAACAACTGCAGTGAAAAACAAACAAAGGGAGCCTAAAATCCGAGCTGTCAAGGTGTCTGAGATCTCTCTATCTCTGACTCTGTCTCCGTGTCTCTCTCTGTCTCATGCAGTGGTTTTGTGACTGCATCAACTCAGCCTCATATTGATTTTTTTCTCTTCTTCTTCTTCTTCTTCTTCTTCTTCTTCTTCTTATTATTATTATCTTGCAAAATGAATCCTGCACAGATTAATTTTCACACACTGATTTCACATAATCTAAGGAATCACTGAATTCCAACTAATATACAGCACATGAGGCACACCCACACATTACAATGTGGCAGCATGGCTCTGGAAGTGAATTACTAGGTATTTAACACTGTTACAGAGCATGACACCTAATCAACTGTTATCATTCTTGGCTGCGCTGTGGACCAAAACGGACATGCAAGAATAAATAATACTAAAACACAACACAGCTATTACGAATATAATTTAATAAATTACTTGTCATTTTGATAGACAGTTCAAATACACTGCACAAAAGCATCCCTGATTGTTATCCTATATTCACGGGGAGCAAATATCCATGGGGTCAACACCAACTGCAAAGAGATCATTTCACAATGATTCCACTGTATGTACTTAAGAGCAAAGCTGCTTGCCAGCTCTGAGCGTAAACAGTACTAAAAACAAAAATCAATTTCACAACTACTTTTAACCTGTCTAAATATCCTATGACTGAGTTCATTAAGTTCTAGGGTCTAGGGTCTAGGGTCACAATATCGAGGAAGGGTTAAGGCAATAAAACCGTCACTTGCTGGCACAGTCTTGATAATTAGAGTGTAACAGTGTCGTGCTCATCAAACCTCTACCAGCTTCTGGAATACTGGCACGCATGTAAACGACTTCTTCGCTTAATGTAGCGTCAGAGTTTGGGCACAATGTGCCCGCTTCACCCAGGGGTCCTCATCCTCCCACAGCTGGGAAGGCTGGGAAGCTCAGGTGAAGGCAACAGGCAAAGCAGGGATTCCTATATTCACAGCCAGGGATGGAAATAAGATTCCTATTGCATAGACGTTGCACCCATTTCAGGTTTTACTACAAGGTTGATTAGCCAGAGCACACAGGTAACATGCTCAGGTGTGTGTCACTAAACTCACAGTGAAACCAAGAATGGATCAAACTGCTATGGAATGGGAGTCTTACTGCCATCCCTGCAGCACGGTATATACACTAACAGTGTGGTCAGAGAGTGACAGTTATTATTATTAGAGCAACCCGTAGCGAGAATGGCTGCTGTTGCATAACCACCACCTTTCTGCAAAACAATTTAATTCAGTCACTTAGAAGTAATGACAAGATGCAATAGTTGCTTTAGTGCTTAGCGCAAAGCATAATGCAGGACTGAGTCCACACAGCTGGGAATTTAAAATACATCTAAAGTGGCTCATTGCACTGAGCAAGCCTGCCTGCTCTACAAGGCAGCATTGCCTTTGCTAATGCAGAGTTGGAAATCACAGACCTAGTAAATTGCACAGGGTTTAAGTGCAGATAACCAGTAAAACATGAGCCTTGCATCCAAACACACACACACACACCTATAAAGCACTGTTGCTACAATCATTAATCCTCTGCAGTTTATGACGGTCAATAACCTTTTCTAGCAGTCATCACTGCTTTATCATATTTTCTGCTTATAAATAATAAGGCAATTGAAATCATCTTACAACACATTATCACAGTTTCATCAATTGCACAGAACCCTAATGAACCCCACTGTTCACTATTCAGTATTGCATCTTTCTTTCCTAATAGGTGTAGTCTAAAGAAAAATGCTTAAAAAAAGTACATCTCGGTTGTTGGAGAAATTAATGCATTACTTAAAAACACCTTAAAAGGGAACAAAAAACACTCACTCGTACGATTTAGACAATGGTGTTAATAAATGCACCTCCACTTCCTAGTGCGTCGGTGCAAACAGCAAAGAAGCGGCAGCACTTACCTGTCTAAGCTCTGTGAAATGCCTGGGGAACCTGTGAGCATGAAGTGCCTAAAGTCCTCATTCAGCGCATGGCACTGGCTTTGCCCTCTTTGCTTTTGATTCAGACGTTGAGCAAAACGGGCAATCCTGTTCTCCGTCCTAGAGGAACACCAGACAGAACACACTCAACTAAGGCTTTATCAAGCACAGCTGCAGGGGAATGCAATCCATTGTTCCACAGACCCCAGCAATGCAGAGGGGATGGGGAGACATGGAGACAGCTACCCGACAGAGCACCTGTTTCCTTGGAGTCAGCTGTGTGAAGGCTTCAGCGCAGCAGCAGCAGCAGCAGCAAGCTTTGTTAGCTCCTTTTGAATTCAGATGACAGACCAACCAGCATGTGAACCTGCAGCAATCAGTGACTGCCCCCCCCAG